>NW_027469390.1:0-166623 GCF_051020765.1 Lasioglossum baleicum | reverse complement strand
GTTGCGCGTTGTGCGTTCTGCGTTGTGCGTTGTGCGTTATGCGTTATGCGTTATGGGCTTTGCGTTATGCGTCATGCGTTATGCGATATGCGTTATGCGTTATGCGTTATCGGCTTTGCGTTATGCGTCGTGCGTTATGGGTTGTGCGTTATCCGTTATGGATTATGCGTTATGCATTATGCGCTATGCATTATGCGTTTTGCGTTATGCGTTTTGCGTTATGCGTTATGCGTTATGCGTTATGCGTTATGCGTTATGCGTTATGCGTTGTGCGAAATACGTTATGGGTTATGCGTTATCCGTTATGCGTTATGCGTTATGCGTTATGCGTTATGCGTTATGCGTTATGCGTTATGCGTTATGCGTTATGCGTTATGCGTTATGCGGTATGCGTTATGCGTTATGCGTTATGCGTTATGCGGTATGCGTTATGCGTTATGCGTTATGCGAAATGCGTTATGGGTTATGCGTTGTGCGTTATGCGTTATGCGTTTTGCGCTATGCGTTATGCGTTATCGGCTTTGCGTTATGCGTCATGCGTTATGCATTATGCGTTATGCGTTATGCGTTATGCGTTATGCGTTATGCGTTATGCGTTGTGCGTTGTGCGTTGTGCGTTGTGCGTTGTGCGAAATACGTTATGGGTTATGCGTTGTGCGTTATGCGTTATGCGTTTTGCGCTATGCGTTATGCGTTATCGGCTTTGCGTTATGCGTCATGCGTTATGCGTTATGCGTTATGCTTTATGCGTTGTGCGTTGTGCGTTGTGCGTTGTGTGTTGTGCGTTGTGCGTTGTGCGTTGTGCGTTGTGCGTTGTGCGTTGTGCGTTGTGCGTTCTGCGTTATGCGTTATGCGTTATGCGTTATGCGTTATGCGTTATGCGTTATGCGGTATGCGGTATGCGTAATGCGTTATGCGTTATGGGTTATGCGTTGTGCGTTATGCGTTATGCGTTTTGCGCTATGCGTTATGCGTTATCGGCTTTGCGTTATGCGTCATGCGTTATGCGTTATGCGTTATGCGTTATGCGTTATGCGTTATGCGTTGTGCGTTGTGCGTTGTGCGTTGTGCGTTGTGCGTTGTGCATTATGCGTTATGCGTTATGCGTTATGCGTTGTGCGTTGTGCGTTGTACGTTGTGCGTTGTGCGTTGTGCGTTGTGCGTTGTGCGTTGTGCGTTGTGCGTTGTGCGTTGTGCGTTGTGCGTTGTGCGTTGTGCGTTGTGCGTTGTGCGTTGTGCGTTGTGCGTTGTGCGTTGTGCGTTGTGCGTTGTGCGTTGTGCGTTGTGCGTTGTGCGTTGTGCGTTGTGCGTTGTGCGTTGTCCGTTGTGCGTTGTGAGTTGTGCGTTGTGCGTTGTGCGTTGTGCGTTATGCGTTATGCGTTATGCGGTATGCGTAATGCGTTATGCGTTATACGTTATCGGCTTTGAGTTATGCGTTATGGGTTATGCGTTATCCGTTATGGATTATGCGTTATGGGTTATGCGTTATCCGTTATGCGTTATGCGTTATGCGTTATGCGTTATGCGTTATGCGTTATGCGTTATGCGTTATGCGTTATGCGTTATGCGTTATGCGTTATGCGTTATGCGTTATGCGGTATGCGTTATGCGTTATGCGTTATGCGTTATGCGTTATGCGTTATGCGTTATGCGTTATGCGTTATGCGTTATGCGTTATGCGTTATGCGTTATGCGTTATGCGTTATCCGTTATGCGTTTTGCGTTATGCGTTATGCGTTATGCGTTATGCGTTATGCGTTATGCGTTATGCGTTATGCGTTATGCGTTATGCGTTATGCGTTATGCGTTATGCGTTATGCGTTATGCGTTATGCGTTATGCGTTATGCGTTATGCGTTATGCGTTATGCGTTATGCGTTATGCGTTATGCGTTATGCGTTATGCGTTATGCGTTATGCGTTATGCGTTATGCGTTATGCGTTATGCGTTATGCGTTATGCGTTATGCGTTATGCGTTATGCGTTATGCGTTATGCGTTATGCGTTATGCGTTATGCGTTATGCGTTATGCGTTATGCGTTATGCGTTATGCGTTATGCGTTATGCGTTATGCGTTATGCGTTATGCGGTATGCGTAATGCGTAATGCGTTATGCGTTATACGTTATCGGCTTTGAGTTATGCGTTATGGGTTATGCGTTATCCGTTATGGATTATGCGTTATGGGTTATGCGTTATCCGTTATGCGTTATGCGTTATGCGTTATGCGTTATGCGTTATGCGTTATGCGTTATGCGTTATGCGTTATGCGTTATGCGTTATGCGTTATGCGTTATGCGTTATGCGTTATGCGTTATGCGTTATGCGTTATGCGTTATGCGTTATGCGTTATGCGGTATGCGTTATGCGTTATGCCTTATGCGTTATGCGTTATGCGTTATGCGTTATGCGTTATGCGTTATGCGTTATCCGTTATGCGTTTTGCGTTATGCGTTATGCGTTATGCGTTATGCGTTATGCGTTATGCGTTATGCGTTATGCGTTATGCGTTATGCGTTATGCGTTATGCGTCATGCGTTATGCGATATGCGTTATGCGTTATGCGTTATCGGCTTTGCGTTATGCGTCGTGCGTTATGGGTTGTGCGTTATCCGTTATGGATTATGCGTTATGCATTATGCGCTATGCATTATGCGTTTTGCGTTATGCGTTTTGCGTTATGCGTTATGCGTTATGCGTTATGCGTTATGCGTTATGCGTTATGCGTTATGCGTTATGCGTTATGCGTTATGCGTTATGCGTTATGCGCTATGCGTTATGCGTTATGCGTTATGCGTTATGCGTTATCGGCTTTGCGTTATGCGTTATCGGTTATGCGTTATGCGTAATGCGTTGTGCGTTGTGCGTTCTGCGTTGTGCGTTGTGCGTTATGCGTCGTGCGTTATGGGTTATGCGTTATGCGTTATGCGTTATGCGTTATGAGTTATGCGTTATGCGTTATGCGTTATTCGTTATGCGTTATGCGTTATGCGTTATGCGTTATACGTTATGCGTTATGCGTTATGCGTTATGCGTTATGCGTTATGCGTTATGCGTTATGCGTTATGCGTTATGCGTTATGCGTTATGCGTTATGCGTTATGCGTTATGCGTTATGCGTTATGCGTTATGCGTTATGCGTTATGCGTTATGCGTTATGCGTTATGCGTTATGCGTTATGCGTTATGCGTTATGCGTTATGCGTTATGCGTTATGCGTTATGCGTTATGCGTTATGCGTTATGCGTTATGCGTTATGCGTTATGCGTTATGCGTTATGCGTTATGCGTTATGCGTTATGCGTAATGCGTTATGCGTTATGCGTTATGCGTTATGCGTTATGCGTTATGCGTTATGCGTTATGCGTTATGCGTTATGCGTTATGCGTTAGGCGTTATGCGTTATGCGTTATGCGTTATGCGTTATGCGTTATGCGTCATGGGTTATGCGTAATGCGTTATGCGTTATCGGCTTTGCGTTATGCGTTATGGGTTATGCGTTATCCGTTATGGATTATGCGTTATGTATTATGCGTTATGTATTATGCGTTATGCGTTCTGCGTTATGCGTTATGCGTTCTGCGTCCTGCGTTAGGCGTTATGCGTTATGCGTTGTGCGTTGCGCGTTGCGCGTTGTGCGTTCTGCGTTGTGCGTTGTGCGTTATGCGTTATGCGTTATGGGCTTTGCGTTATGCGTCATGCGTTATGCGATATGCGTTATGCGTTATGCGTTATCGGCTTTGCGTTATGCGTCGTGCGTTATGGGTTGTGCGTTATCCGTTATGGATTATGCGTTATGCATTATGCGCTATGCATTATGCGTTTTGCGTTATGCGTTTTGCGTTATGCGTTATGCGTTATGCGTTATGCGTTATGCGTTATGCGTTATGCGTTATGCGTTGTGCGAAATACGTTATGGGTTATGCGTTGTGCGTTATCCGTTATGGATTATGCGTTATGTATTATGCGTTATGTATTATGCGTTATGCGTTCTGCGTTATGCGTTATGCGTTCTGCGTCCTGCGTTAGGCGTTATGCGTTATGCGTTGTGCGTTGCGCGTTGCGCGTTGTGCGTTCTGCGTTGTGCGTTGTGCGTTATGCGTTATGCGTTATGGGCTTTGCGTTATGCGTCATGCGTTATGCGATATGCGTTATGCGTTATGCGTTATCGGCTTTGCGTTATGCGTCGTGCGTTATGGGTTGTGCGTTATCCGTTATGGATTATGCGTTATGCATTATGCGCTATGCATTATGCGTTTTGCGTTATGCGTTTTGCGTTATGCGTTATGCGTTATGCGTTATGCGTTATGCGTTATGCGTTATGCGTTATGCGTTATGCGTTGTGCGAAATACGTTATGGGTTATGCGTTATCCGTTATGCGTTATGCGTTATGCGTTATGCGTTATGCGTTATGCGTTATGCGTTATGCGTTATGCGTTATGCGTTATGCGTTATGCGTTATGCGGTATGCGTTATGCGTTATGCGTTATGCGTTATGCGTTTTGCGCTATGCGTTATGCGTTATCGGCTTTGCGTTATGCGTCATGCGTTATGCATTATGCGTTATGCGTTATGCGTTATGCGTTATGCGTTATGCGTTATGCGTTGTGCGTTGTGCGTTGTGCGTTGTGCGTTGTGCGAAATACGTTATGGGTTATGCGTTGTGCGTTATGCGTTATGCGTTTTGCGCTATGCGTTATGCGTTATCGGCTTTGCGTTATGCGTCATGCGTTATGCGTTATGCGTTATGCTTTATGCGTTGTGCGTTGTGCGTTGTGCGTTGTGTGTTGTGCGTTGTGCGTTGTGCGTTGTGCGTTGTGCGTTGTGCGTTGTGCGTTGTGCGTTCTGCGTTATGCGTTATGCGTTATGCGTTATGCGTTATGCGTTATGCGTTATGCGTTATGCGGTATGCGGTATGCGTAATGCGTTATGCGTTATGGGTTATGCGTTGTGCGTTATGCGTTATGCGTTTTGCGCTATGCGTTATGCGTTATCGGCTTTGCGTTATGCGTCATGCGTTATGCGTTATGCGTTATGCGTTATGCGTTATGCGTTATGCGTTATGCGTTATCCGTTATGCGTTTTGCGTTATGCGTTATGCGTTATGCGTTATGCGTTATGCGTTATGCGTTATGCGTTATGCGTTATGCGTTATGCGTTATGCGTTATGCGTTATGCGTTATGCGTTATGCGTTATGCGTTATGCGTTATGCGTTATGCGTTATGCGTTATGCGTTATGCGTTATGCGTTATGCGTTATGCGTTATGCGTTATGCGTTATGCGTTATGCGTTATGCGTTATGCGTTATGCGTTATGCGGTATGCGTAATGCGTAATGCGTTATGCGTTATACGTTATCGGCTTTGAGTTATGCGTTATGGGTTATGCGTTATCCGTTATGGATTATGCGTTATGGGTTATGCGTTATCCGTTATGCGTTATGCGTTATGCGTTATGCGTTATGCGTTATGCGTTATGCGTTATGCGTTATGCGTTATGCGTTATGCGTTATGCGTTATGCGTTATGCGTTATGCGTTATGCGTTATGCGTTATGCGTTATGCGTTATGCGTTATGCGTTATGCGTTATGCGGTATGCGTTATGCGTTATGCGTTATGCGTTATGCGAAATGTGTTATGGGTTATGCGTTGTGCGTTATGCGTTATGCGTTTTGCGCTATGCGTTATGCGTCATGCGTTATGCGTTATGTGTTATGCATTATGCGTTATGCGATATGCGCTATGTGTTATGCGTTATGCGTTATGCGTTATCGGCTTAGAGTTATGCGTTATGGGTTATGCGTTACCGTTATGGATTATGCGTTATCCGTTATGCGTTTTGCGTTATGCATTATGCGTTATGCGTTATGCGTTATGCGTTATGCGTTATGCGTTATGCGTTATGCGTTATGCGTTATGCGTTATGCGTTATGCGTTATGCGTTATGCGTTATGCGTTATGCGTTATGCGTTATGCGTTATGCGTTATGCGTTATGCGTTATGCGTTATGCGTTATGCGTTATGCGTTATGCGTTATGCGTTATGCGTTATGCGTTATGCGTTATGCGTTATGCGTTATGCGTTATGCGTTATGCGTTATGCGTTATGCGTTATGCGTTATGCGTTATGCGTTATGCGTTATGCGTTATGCGTTATGCGTTATGCGGTATGCGTTATGCGTTATGCGTTATGCGAAATGCGTTATGGGTTATGCGTTGTGCGTTATGCGTTATGCGTTTTGCGCTATGCATTATGCGTCATGCGTTATGCGTTATGTGTTATGCATTATGCGTTATGCGATATGCGCTATGTGTTATGCGTTATGCGTTATGCGTTATCGGCTTTGATTTATGCGTTTTGGGTTATGCGTTATCCGTTATGGATTATGCGTTATGCGTTATGCGTTATGCGTTATGCGTTGTGCGTTGTGCGTTGTGCGTTGTGCGTTGTGCGTTGTGCGTTGTGCGTTGTGCGTTGTGCGTTGTGGGTTGTGCGTTGTGCGTTGTGCGTTGTGCGTTGTGCGTTGTGCGTTGTGCGTTGTGCGTTGTGCGTTGTGCGTTGTGCGTTGTGCGTTGTGCGTTGTGCGTTATGAGTTATGCGTTATGCGTTATGCGGTATGCGTAATGCGTAATGCGTTATGCGTTATGCGTTATACGTTATCGGCTTTGAGTTATGCGTTATGGGTTATGCGTTATCCGTTATGGATTATGCGTTATGGGTTATGCGTTATCCGTTATGCGTTTTGCGTTATGCATTATGCGTTATGCGTTATGCGTTATGCGGTATGCGTTATGCGTTATGCGTTATGCGAAATGCGTCATGCGTTATGCGTTATGTGTTATGCATTATGCGTTATGCGATATGCGTTATGTGTTATCCGTTATGCGTTATGCGTTATCGGCTTTGAGTTATGCGTTATGGGTTATGCGTTATCCGTTATGGATTATGCGTTATGGGTTATGCGTTATCCGTTATGCGTTTTGCGTTATGCATTATGCGTTATGCGTTATGCGTTATGCGTTATGCGTTATGCGTTATGCGTTATGCGTTATGCGTTATGCGTTATGCGTTATGCGAAATGCGTTATAGGTTATGCGTTATGCGTTATGCGTCATGGGTTATGGGTTATGCGTCATGCGTTATGCGTTATGCGTTATGCGTTATGCGTTATGCGTTATGCGTTATGCGTTATGCGTTATGCGTTATGCGTTATGCGTTATGCGTTATGCGTTATGCGTTATGCGTTATGCGTTATGCGTTATGCGTTATGCGTTATGCGTTATGCGTTATGCGTTATGCGTTATGCGTTATGCGTTATGCGTTATGCGTTATGCGTTATGCGTTATGCGTTATGCGTTATGCGTTATGCGTTATGCGTTATGCGTTATGCGTTATGCGTTATGCGTTATGCGTTATGCGTTATGCGTTATGCGTTATGCGTTATGCGTTATGCGTTATGCGTTATGCGTTATGCGTTATGCGTTATGCGTTATGCGTTATGCGTTATGCGTTATGCGTTATGCGTTATGCGTTATGCGTTATGCGTTATGCGTTATGCGTTATGCGTTATGCGTTATGCGTTATGCGTTATGCGTTATGCGTTATGCGTTATGCGTTATGCGTTATGCGTTATGCGAAATGCGTTATGGGTTATGCGTTGTGCGTTTCGCGCTATGCGTTATGCGTCATGCGTTATGCGTTATGTGTTATGCATTATGCGTTATGCGATATGCGCTATGTGTTATGCGTTATGCGTTATGCGTTATCGGCTTTGAGTTATGCGTTATGGGTTATGCGTTATCCGTTATGGATTATGCGTTATGGGTTATGCGTTATCCGTTATGCGTTTTGCGTTATGCATTATGCGTTATGCGTTATGCGTTATGCGTTATGCGTTATGCGTTATGCGTTATGCGTTATGCGTTATGCGTTATGCGTTATGCGTTATGCGTTATGCGAAATGCGTTATAGGTTATGCGTTATGCGTTATGCGTCATGGGTTATGGGTTATGCGTCATGCGTTATGCGTTATGCGTTATGCGTTATGCGTTATGCGTTATGCGTTATGCGTTATGCGTTATGCGTTATGCGTTATGCGTTATGCGTTATGCGTTATGCGTTATGCGTTATGCGTTATGCGTTATGCGTTATGCGTTATGCGTTATGCGTTATGCGTTATGCGTTATGCGTTATGCGTTATGCGTTATGCGGTATGCGGTATGCGTAATGCGTTATGCGTTATGGGTTATGCGTTGTGCGTTATGCGTTATGCGTTTTGCGCTATGCGTTATGCGTTATCGGCTTTGCGTTATGCGTCATGCGTTATGCGTTATGCGTTATGCGTTATGCGTTATGCGTTATGCGTTGTGCGTTGTGCGTTGTGCGTTGTGCGTTGTGCATTATGCGTTATGCGTTATGCGTTATGCGTTGTGCGTTGTGCGTTGTGCGTTGTGCGTTGTGCGTTGTGCGTTGTGCGTTGTGCGTTGTGCGTTGTGCGTTGTGCGTTGTGCGTTGTGCGTTGTGCGTTGTCCGTTGTGCGTTGTGCGTTGTGCGTTGTGCGTTGTGCGTTATGCGTTATGCGTTATGCGGTATGCGTAATGCGTAATGCGTTATGCGTTATACGTTATCGGCTTTGAGATATGCGTTATGGGTTATGCGTTATCCGTTATGGATTATGCGTTATGGGTTATGCGTTATCCGTTATGCGTTATGCGTTATGCGTTATGCGTTATGCGTTATGCGTTATGCGTTATGCGTTATGCGTTATGCGTTATGCGTTATGCGTTATGCGTTATGCGTTATGCGTTATGCGTTATGCGTTATGCGTTATGCGGTATGCGTTATGAGTTATGCGTCATGCGTTATGCGTTATGTGTTATGCATTATGCGTTATGCGATATGCGCTATGTGTTATGCGTTATGCGTTATGCGTTATCGGCTTTGAGTTATGCGTTATGGGTTATGCGTTATCCGTTATGGATTATGCGTTATCCGTTATGCGTTTTGCGTTATGCATTATGCGTTATGCGTTATGCGTTATGCGTTATGCGTTATGCGTTATGCGTTATGCGTTATGCGTTATGCGTTATGCGTTATGCGTTATGCGTTATGCGTTATGCGTTATGCGTTATGCGTTATGCGTTATGCGTTATGCGTTATGCGTTATGCGTTATGCGTTATGCGTTATGCGTTATGCGTTATGCGTTATGCGTTATGCGTTATGCGTTATGCGTTATGCGTTATGCGTTATGCGTTATGCGTTATGCGTTATGCGTTATGCGTTATGCGTTATGCGTTATGCGGTATGCGTAATGCGTAATGCGTTATGCGTTATACGTTATCGGCTTTGAGTTATGCGTTATGGGTTATGCGTTATCCGTTATGGATTATGCGTTATGGGTTATGCGTTATCCGTTATGCGTTTTGCGTTATGCATTATGCGTTATGCGTTATGCGTTATGCGGTATGCGTTATGCGTTATGCGTTATGCGAAATGCGTTATGGGTTATGCGTTGTGCGTTATGCGTTATGCATTTTGCGCTATGCGTTATGCGTCATGCGTTATGCGTTATGTGTTATGCATTATGCGTTATGCGATATGCGCTATGTGTTATGCGTTATGCGTTATGCGTTATCGGCTTTGATTTATGCGTTTTGGGTTATGCGTTATCCGTTATGGATTATGCGTTATGCGTTATGCGTTATGCGTTATGCGTTATGCGTTGTGCGTTGTGCGTTGTGCGTTGTGCGTTGTGCGTTGTGCGTTGTGCGTTGTGCGTTGTGCGTTGTGCGTTGTGGGTTGTGCGTTGTGCGTTGTGCGTTGTGCGTTGTGCGTTGTGCGTTGTGCGTTGTGCGTTGTGCGTTGTGCGTTGTGCGTTGTGCGTTGTGCGTTGTGCGTTGTGCGTTGTGCGTTGTGCGTTGTGCGTTGTGCGTTGTGCGTTGTGCGTTGTGCGTTGTGCGTTGTGCGTTGTGCGTTGTGCGTTGTGCGTTGTGCGTTGTGCGTTGTGCGTTGTGCGTTGTGCGTTGTGCGTTGTGCGTTGTGCGTTATGAGTTATGCGTTATGCGTTATGCGGTATGCGTAATGCGTAATGCGTTATGCGTTATGCGTTATACGTTATCGGCTTTGAGTTATGCGTTATGGGTTATGCGTTATCCGTTATGGATTATGCGTTATGGGTTATGCGTTATCCGTTATGCGTTTTGCGTTATGCATTATGCGTTATGCATTATGCGTTATGCGTTATGCGTTATGCGAAATGCGTTATAGGTTGTGCGTTATGCGTTATGCGTCATGGGTTATGGGTTATGCGTCATGCGTTATGCGTTATGCGTTATGCGTTATGCGTTATGCGTTATGCGTTATGCGTTATGCGTTATGCGTTATGCGTTATGCGTTATGCGGTATGCGTTATGCGTTATGCGTTATGCGAAATGCGTTATGGGTTATGCGTTGTGCGTTATGCGTTATGCGTTTTGCGCTATGCATTATGCGTCATGCGTTATGCGTTATGTGTTATGCATTATGCGTTATGCGATATGCGCTATGTGTTATGCGTTATGCGTTATGCGTTATCGGCTTTGATTTATGCGTTTTGGGTTATGCGTTATCCGTTATGGATTATGCGTTATGCGTTATGCGTTATGCGTTATGCGTTGTGCGTTGTGCGTTGTGCGTTGTGCGTTGTGCGTTGTGCGTTGTGCGTTGTGCGTTGTGCGTTGTGGGTTGTGCGTTGTGCGTTGTGCGTTGTGCGTTGTGCGTTGTGCGTTGTGCGTTGTGCGTTGTGCGTTGTGCGTTGTGCGTTGTGCGTTGTGCGTTATGAGTTATGCGTTATGCGTTATGCGGTATGCGTAATGCGTAATGCGTTATGCGTTATGCGTTATACGTTATCGGATTTGAGTTATGCGTTATGGGTTATGCGTTATCCGTTATGGATTATGCGTTATGGGTTATGCGTTATCCGTTATGCGTTTTGCGTTATGCATTATGCGTTATGCGTTATGCGTTATGCGGTATGCGTTATGCGTTATGCGTTATGCGAAATGCGTCATGCGTTATGCGTTATGTGTTATGCATTATGCGTTATGCGATATGCGTTATGTGTTATCCGTTATGCGTTATGCGTTATCGGCTTTGAGTTATGCGTTATGGGTTATGCGTTATCCGTTATGGATTATGCGTTATGGGTTATGCGTTATCCGTTATGCGTTTTGCGTTATGCATTATGCGTTATGCGTTATGCGTTATGCGTTATGCGTTATGCGTTATGCGTTATGCGTTATGCGTTATGCGTTATGCGTTATGCGAAATGCGTTATAGGTTATGCGTTATGCGTTATGCGTCATGGGTTATGGGTTATGCGTCATGCGTTATGCGTTATGCGTTATGCGTTATGCGTTATGCGTTATGCGTTATGCGTTATGCGTTATGCGTTATGCGTTATGCGTTATGCGTTATGCGTTATGCGTTATGCGTTATGCGTTATGCGTTATGCGTTATGCGTTATGCGTTATGCGTTATGCGTTATGCGTTATGCGTTATGCGTTATGCGTTATGCGTTATGCGTTATGCGTTATGCGTTATGCGTTATGCGTTATGCGTTATGCGTTATGCGTTATGCGTTATGCGTTATGCGTTATGCGTTATGCGTTATGCGTTATGCGTTATGCGTTATGCGTTATGCGTTATGCGTTATGCGTTATGCGTTATGCGTTATGCGTTATGCGTTATGCGTTATGCGTTATGCGTTATGCGTTATGCGAAATGCGTTATGGGTTATGCGTTGTGCGTTTCGCGCTATGCGTTATGCGTCATGCGTTATGCGTTATGTGTTATGCATTATGCGTTATGCGATATGCGCTATGTGTTATGCGTTATGCGTTATGCGTTATCGGCTTTGAGTTATGCGTTATGGGTTATGCGTTATCCGTTATGGATTATGCGTTATGGGTTATGCGTTATCCGTTATGCGTTTTGCGTTATGCATTATGCGTTATGCGTTATGCGTTATGCGTTATGCGTTATGCGTTATGCGTTATGCGTTATGCGTTATGCGTTATGCGTTATGCGTTATGCGAAATGCGTTATAGGTTATGCGTTATGCGTTATGCGTCATGGGTTATGGGTTATGCGTCATGCGTTATGCGTTATGCGTTATGCGTTATGCGTTATGCGTTATGCGTTATGCGTTATGCGTTATGCGTTATGCGTTATGCGTTATGCGTTATGCGTTATGCGTTATGCGTTATGCGTTATGCGTTATGCGTTATGCGTTATGCGTTATGCGTTATGCGTTATGCGTTATGCGGTATGCGGTATGCGTAATGCGTTATGCGTTATGGGTTATGCGTTGTGCGTTATGCGTTATGCGTTTTGCGCTATGCGTTATGCGTTATCGGCTTTGCGTTATGCGTCATGCGTTATGCGTTATGCGTTATGCGTTATGCGTTATGCGTTATGCGTTGTGCGTTGTGCGTTGTGCGTTGTGCGTTGTGCATTATGCGTTATGCGTTATGCGTTATGCGTTGTGCGTTGTGCGTTGTGCGTTGTGCGTTGTGCGTTGTGCGTTGTGCGTTGTGCGTTGTGCGTTGTGCGTTGTGCGTTGTGCGTTGTGCGTTGTGCGTTGTGCGTTGTCCGTTGTGCGTTGTGCGTTGTGCGTTGTGCGTTGTGCGTTGTGCGTTATGCGTTATGCGTTATGCGGTATGCGTAATGCGTAATGCGTTATGCGTTATACGTTATCGGCTTTGAGATATGCGTTATGGGTTATGCGTTATCCGTTATGGATTATGCGTTATGGGTTATGCGTTATCCGTTATGCGTTATGCGTTATGCGTTATGCGTTATGCGTTATGCGTTATGCGTTATGCGTTATGCGTTATGCGTTATGCGTTATGCGTTATGCGTTATGCGTTATGCGTTATGCGTTATGCGTTATGCGTTATGCGGTATGCGTTATGAGTTATGCGTCATGCGTTATGCGTTATGTGTTATGCATTATGCGTTATGCGATATGCGCTATGTGTTATGCGTTATGCGTTATGCGTTATCGGCTTTGAGTTATGCGTTATGGGTTATGCGTTATCCGTTATGGATTATGCGTTATCCGTTATGCGTTTTGCGTTATGCATTATGCGTTATGCGTTATGCGTTATGCGTTATGCGTTATGCGTTATGCGTTATGCGTTATGCGTTATGCGTTATGCGTTATGCGTTATGCGTTATGCGTTATGCGTTATGCGTTATGCGTTATGCGTTATGCGTTATGCGTTATGCGTTATGCGTTATGCGTTATGCGTTATGCGTTATGCGTTATGCGTTATGCGTTATGCGTTATGCGTTATGCGTTATGCGTTATGCGTTATGCGTTATGCGTTATGCGTTATGCGTTATGCGTTATGCGTTATGCGTTATGCGTTATGCGTTATGCGGTATGCGGTATGCGTAATGCGTAATGCGTTATGCGTTATACGTTATCGGCTTTGAGTTATGCGTTATGGGTTATGCGTTATCCGTTATGGATTATGCGTTATGGGTTATGCGTTATCCGTTATGCGTTTTGCGTTATGCATTATGCGTTATGCGTTATGCGTTATGCGGTATGCGTTATGCGTTATGCGTTATGCGAAATGCGTTATGGGTTATGCGTTGTGCGTTATGCGTTATGCATTTTGCGCTATGCGTTATGCGTCATGCGTTATGCGTTATGTGTTATGCATTATGCGTTATGCGATATGCGCTATGTGTTATGCGTTATGCGTTATGCGTTATCGGCTTTGATTTATGCGTTTTGGGTTATGCGTTATCCGTTATGGATTATGCGTTATGCGTTATGCGTTATGCGTTATGCGTTATGCGTTGTGCGTTGTGCGTTGTGCGTTGTGCGTTGTGCGTTGTGCGTTGTGCGTTGTGCGTTGTGCGTTGTGCGTTGTGGGTTGTGCGTTGTGCGTTGTGCGTTGTGCGTTGTGCGTTGTGCGTTGTGCGTTGTGCGTTGTGCGTTGTGCGTTGTGCGTTGTGCGTTGTGCGTTGTGCGTTGTGCGTTGTGCGTTGTGCGTTGTGCGTTGTGCGTTGTGCGTTGTGCGTTGTGCGTTGTGCGTTGTGCGTTGTGCGTTGTGCGTTGTGCGTTGTGCGTTGTGCGTTGTGCGTTGTGCGTTGTGCGTTGTGCGTTGTGCGTTGTGCGTTGTGCGTTGTGCGTTGTGCGTTGTGCGTTGTGCGTTGTGCGTTGTGCGTTATGAGTTATGCGTTATGCGTTATGCGGTATGCGTAATGCGTAATGCGTTATGCGTTATGCGTTATACGTTATCGGCTTTGAGTTATGCGTTATGGGTTATGCGTTATCCGTTATGGATTATGCGTTATGGGTTATGCGTTATCCGTTATGCGTTTTGCGTTATGCATTATGCGTTATGCATTATGCGTTATGCGTTATGCGTTATGCGAAATGCGTTATAGGTTGTGCGTTATGCGTTATGCGTCATGGGTTATGGGTTATGCGTCATGCGTTATGCGTTATGCGTTATGCGTTATGCGGTATGCGTTATGCGTTATGCGTTATACGTTATCAGCTTTGAGTTATGCGTTATGGGTTATGCGTTATCCGTTATGGATTATGCGTTATGGGTTATGCGTTATCCGTTGTGCGTTTTGCGTTATGCATTATGCGTTATGCGTTATGCGGTATGCGTTATACGTTATGCGTTATGCGAAATGCGTTATGGGTTATGCGTTGTGCGTTATGCGTTATGCGTTTTGCGCTATGCGTTATGCGTCATGCGTTATGCGTCATGTGTTATACATTATGCGTTATGCGATATGCGCTATGTGTTATGACTTATGCGTTATGCGTTATCGGCTTTGAGTTATGCGTTATGGGTTATGCGTTATCCGTTATGGATTATGCGTTATGGGTTATGCGTTATCCGTTATGCGTTTTGCGTTATGCATTATGCGTTATGCGTTATGCGTTATGCGGTATGCGTTATACGTTATGCGTTATGCGAAATGCGTTATGGGTTATGCGTTGTGCGTTATGCGTTATGCGTTTTGCGCTATGCGTTATGCGTCATGCGTTATGCGTCATGTGTTATGCATTATGCGTTATGCGATATGCGCTATGTGTTATGACTTATGCGTTATGCGTTATCGGCTTTGAGTTATGCGTTATGGGTTATGCGTTATCCGTTATGGATTATGCGTTATGGGTTATGCGTTATCCGTTATGCGTTATGCGTTATGCGTTATGCGTTATGCGTTATGCGTTATGCGTTATGCGTTATGCGTTATGCGTTATGCGTTATGCGTTATGCGTTATGCGTTATGCGTTATGCGTTATGCGTTATGCGTTATGCGTTATGCGTTATGCGTTATGCGTTATGCGTTATGCGTTATGCGTTATGCGTTATGCGTTATGCGTTATGCGTTATGCGTTATGCGGTATGCGTTATGCGTTATGCGTCATGCGTTATGCGTTATGTGTTATGCATTATGCGTTATGCGATATGCGCTATGTGTTATGCGTTATGCGTTATGCGTTATGCGTTATGCGTTATGCGTTATGCGTTATGCGTTATGCGTTATGCGTTATGCGTTATGCGTTATGCGTTATGCGTTATGCGTTATGCGTTATGCGTTATGCGTTATGCGTTATGCGTTATGCGTTATGCGTTATGCGGTATGCGGTATGCGTAATGCGTTATGCGTTATGGGTTATGCGTTGTGCGTTATGCGTTATGCGTTTTGCGCTATGCGTTATGCGTTATCGGCTTTGCGTTATGCGTCATGCGTTATGCGTTGTGCGTTGTGCGTTGTGCGTTGTGCGTTGTGCGTTGTGCGTTGTGCGTTGTGCGTTGTGCGTTGTGCGTTGTGCGTTGTCCGTTGTGCGTTGTGCGTTGTGCGTTGTGCGTTGTGCGTTGTGCGTTATGCGTTATGCGTTATGCGGTATGCGTAATGCGTAATGCGTTATGCGTTATACGTTATCGGCTTTGAGTTATGCGTTATGGGTTATGCGTTATCCGTTATGGATTATGCGTTATGGGTTATGCGTTATCCGTTATGCGTTATGCGTTATGCGTTATGCGTTATGCGTTATGCGTTATGCGTTATGCGTTATGCGTTATGCGTTATGCGTTATGCGTTATGCGTTATGCGTTATGCGTTATGCGTTATGCGTTATGCGTTATGCGTTATGCGTTATGCGTTATGCGTTATGCGTTATGCGTTATGCGTTATGCGTTATGCGGTATGCGGTATGCGTAATGCGTTATGCGTTATGGGTTATGCGTTGTGCGTTATGCGTTATGCGTTTTGCGCTATGCGTTATGCGTTATCGGCTTTGCGTTATGCGTCATGCGTTATGCGTTGTGCGTTGTGCGTTGTGCGTTGTGCGTTGTGCGTTGTGCGTTGTGCGTTGTGCGTTGTGCGTTGTGCGTTGTCCGTTGTGCGTTGTGCGTTGTGCGTTGTGCGTTGTGCGTTGTGCGTTATGCGTTATGCGTTATGCGTTATGCGTTATGCGTTATGCGTTATGCGTTATGCGTTATGCGGTATGCGTTATGCGTTATGCGTCATGCGTTATGCGTTATGTGTTATGCATTATGCGTTATGCGATATGCGCTATGTGTTATGCGTTATGCGTTATGCGTTATCGGCTTTGAGTTATGCGTTATGGGTTATGCGTTATCCGTTATGGATTATGCGTTATCCGTTATGCGTTTTGCGTTATGCGTTATGCGTTATGCGTTATGCGTTATGCGTTATGCGTTATGCGTTATGCGTTATGCGTTATGCGTTATGCGTTATGCGTTATGCGTTATGCGTTATGCGTTATGCGTTATGCGTTATGCGTTATGCGTTATGCGTTATGCGTTATGCGTTATGCGTTATGCGTTATGCGTTATGCGTTATGCGTTATGCGTTATGCGTTATGCGTTATGCGTTATGCGTTATGCGGTATGCGTAATGCGTAATGCGTTATGCGTTATACGTTATCGGCTTTGAGTTATGCGTTATGGGTTATGCGTTATCCGTTATGGATTATGCGTTATGGGTTATGCGTTATCCGTTATGCGTTTTGCGTTATGCATTATGCGTTATGCGTTATGCGTTATGCGGTATGCGTTATGCGTTATGCGTTATGCGAAATGCGTTATGGGTTATGCGTTGTGCGTTATGCGTTATGCATTTTGCGCTATGCGTTATGCGTCATGCGTTATGCGTTATGTGTTATGCATTATGCGTTATGCGATATGCGCTATGTGTTATGCGTTATGCGTTATGCGTTATCGGCTTTGATTTATGCGTTTTGGGTTATGCGTTATCCGTTATGGATTATGCGTTATGCGTTATGCGTTATGCGTTATGCGTTATGCGTTGTGCGTTGTGCGTTGTGCGTTGTGCGTTGTGCGTTGTGCGTTGTGCGTTGTGCGTTGTGCGTTGTGCGTTGTGGGTTGTGCGTTGTGCGTTGTGCGTTGTGCGTTGTGCGTTGTGCGTTGTGCGTTGTGCGTTGTGCGTTGTGCGTTGTGCGTTGTGCGTTGTGCGTTGTGCGTTGTGCGTTGTGCGTTGTGCGTTGTGCGTTGTGCGTTGTGCGTTGTGCGTTGTGCGTTGTGCGTTGTGCGTTGTGCGTTGTGCGTTGTGCGTTGTGCGTTGTGCGTTGTGCGTTGTGCGTTGTGCGTTGTGCGTTATGAGTTATGCGTTATGCGTTATGCGGTATGCGTAATGCGTAATGCGTTATGCGTTATGCGTTATACGTTATCGGCTTTGAGTTATGCGTTATGGGTTATGCGTTATCCGTTATGGATTATGCGTTATGGGTTATGCGTTATCCGTTATGCGTTTTGCGTTATGCATTATGCGTTATGCGTTATGCATTATGCGTTATGCGTTATGCGTTATGCGTTATGCGAAATGCGTTATAGGTTATGCGTTATGCGTTATGCGTCATGGGTTATGGGTTATGCGTCATGCGTTATGCGTTATGCGTTACGCGTTATGCGTTATGCGTTATGCGTTATGCGTTATGCGTTATGCGTTATGCGTTATGCGTTATGCGTTATGCGTTATGCGTTATGCGTTATGCGTTATGCGTTATGCGTTATGCGTTATGCGTTATGCGTTATGCGGTATGCGTAATGCGTAATGCGTTATGCGTTATACGTTATCGGCTTTGAGTTATGCGTTATGGGTTATGCGTTATCCGTTATGGATTATGCGTTATGGGTTATGCGTTATCCGTTATGCGTTTTGCGTTATGCATTATGCGTTATGCGTTATGCGTTATGCGGTATGCGTTATGCGTTATGCGTTATGCGAAATGCGTTATGGGTTATGCGTTGTGCGTTATGCGTTATGCATTTTGCGCTATGCGTTATGCGTCATGCGTTATGCGTTATGTGTTATGCATTATGCGTTATGCGATATGCGCTATGTGTTATGCGTTATGCGTTATGCGTTATCGGCTTTGATTTATGCGTTTTGGGTTATGCGTTATCCGTTATGGATTATGCGTTATGCGTTATGCGTTATGCGTTATGCGTTGTGCGTTGTGCGTTGTGCGTTGTGCGTTGTGCGTTGTGCGTTGTGCGTTGTGCGTTGTGGGTTGTGCGTTGTGCGTTGTGCGTTGTGCGTTGTGCGTTGTGCGTTGTGCGTTGTGCGTTGTGCGTTGTGCGTTGTGCGTTGTGCGTTGTGCGTTGTGCGTTGTGCGTTGTGCGTTGTGCGTTGTGCGTTGTGCGTTGTGCGTTGTGCGTTATACGTTATGCGTTATGCGAAATGCGTTATGGGTTATGCGTTGTGCGTTATGCGTTATGCGTTTTGCGCTATGCGTTATGCGTCATGCGTTATGCGTCATGTGTTATGCATTATGCGTTATGCGATATGCGCTATGTGTTATGACTTATGCGTTATGCGTTATCGGCTTTGAGTTATGCGTTATGGGTTATGCGTTATCCGTTATGGATTATGCGTTATGGGTTATGCGTTATCCGTTATGCGTTTTGCGTTATGCATTATGCGTTATGCGTTATGCATTATGCGTTATGCGTTATGCGTTATGCGTTATGCGTTATGCGAAATGCGTTATAGGTTATGCGTTATGCGTTATGCGTCATGGGTTATGGGTTATGCGTCATGCGTTATGCGTTATGCGTTATGCGTTATGCGTTATGCGTTATGCGTTATGCGTTATGCGTTATGCGTTATGCGTTATGCGTTATGCGTTATGCGTTATGCGTTATGCGTTATGCGGTATGCGTAATGCGTAATGCGTTATGCGTTATACGTTATCGGCTTTGAGTTATGCGTTATGGGTTATGCGTTATCCGTTATGGATTATGCGTTATTGGTTATGCGTTATCCGTTATGCGTTTTGCGTTATGCATTATGCGTTATGCGTTATGCGTTATGCGGTATGCGTTATGCGTTATGCGTTATGCGTTATGCGAAATGCGTTATGGGTTATGCGTTGTGCGTTGTGCGTTATGCGTTATGCATTTTGCGCTATGCGGTATGCGTCATGCGTTATGCGTTATGTGTTATGCATTATGCGTTATGCGATATGCGCTATGTGTTATGCGTTATGCGTTATGCGTTATCGGCTTTGATTTATGCGTTTTGGGTTATGCGTTATGCGTTGTGCGTTGTGCGTTGTGCGTTGTGCGTTGTGCGTTGTGCGTTGTGCGTTGTGCGTTGTGCGTTGTGCGTTGTGCGTTGTGCGTTGTGCGTTGTGCGTTGTGCGTTGTGCGTTGTGCGTTGTGCGTTGTGAGTTGTGCGTTGTGCGTTGTGCGTTGTGCGTTGTGCGTTGTGCGTTGTGCGTTGTGCGTTGTGCGTTGTGCGTTATGAGTTATGCGTTATGCGTTATGCGGTATGCGTAATGCGTAATGCGTTATGCGTTATGCGTTATACGTTATCGGCTTTGAGTTATGCGTTATGGGTTATGCGTTATCCGTTATGGATTATGCGTTATGGGTTATGCGTTATCCGTTATGCGTTTTGCGTTATGCATTATGCGTTATGCGTTATGCATTATGCGTTATGCGTTATGCGTTATGCGTTATGCGAAATGCGTTATAGGTTATGCGTTATGCGTTATGCGTCATGGGTTATGGGTTATGCGTCATGCGTTATGCGTTATGCGTTATGTGTTATGCGTTATGCGTTATGCGTTATGCGTTATGCGTTATGCGTTATGCGTTATGCGTTATGCGTTATGCGTTATGCGTTATGCGTTATGCGTTATGCGGTATGCGTAATGCGTAATGCGTTATGCGTTATACGTTATCGGCTTTGAGTTATGCGTTATGGGTTATGCGTTATCCGTTATGGATTATGCGTTATGGGTTATGCGTTATCCGTTATGCGTTTTGCGTTATGCATTATGCGTTATGCGTTATGCGTTATGCGGTATGCGTTATGCGTTATGCGTTATGCGAAATGCGTTATGGGTTATGCGTTGTGCGTTATGCGTTATGCATTTTGCGCTATGCGTTATGCGTCATGCGTTATGCGTTATGTGTTATGCATTATGCGTTATGCGATATGCGCTATGTGTTATGCGTTATGCGTTATGCGTTATCGGCTTTGATTTATGCGTTTTGGGTTATGCGTTATCCGTTATGGATTATGCGTTATGCGTTATGCGTTATCCGTTATGCGTTTTGCGTTATGCATTATGCGTTATGCGTTTTGCGTTATGCATTATGCGTTATGCGTTATGCGTTATGCGGTATGCGTTATGCGTTATGCGTTATGCGAAATGCGTTATGGGTTATGCGTTGTGCGTTATGCGTTATGCGTTTTGCGCTATGCGTTATGCGTCATGCGTTATGCGTTATGTGTTATGCATTATGCGTTATGCGATATGCGCTATGTGTTATGCGTTATGCGTTATGCGTTATCGGCTTTGAGTTATGCGTTATGGGTTATGCGTTATCCGTTATGGATTATGCGTTATGGGTTATGCGTTATCCGTTATGCGTTTTGCGTTATGCATTATGCGTTATGCGTTATGCGTTATGCGTTATGCGTTATGCGTTATGCGTTATGCGTTATGCGTTATGCGTTATGCGTTATGCGTTATGCGTTATGCGTTATGCGTTATGCGAAATGCGTTATAGGTTATGCGTTATGCGTTATGCGTCATGGGTTATGGGTTATGCGTCATGCGTTATGCGTTATGCGTTTTGCGCTATGCGTTATGCGTCATGCGTTATGCGTTATGTGTTATGCATTATGCGTTATGCGATATGCGCTATGTGTTATGCGTTATGCGTTATGCGTTATCGGCTTAGAGTTATGCGTTATGGGTTATGCGTTACCGTTATGGATTATGCGTTATCCGTTATGCGTTTTGCGTTATGCATTATGCGTTATGCGTTATGCGTTATGCGTTATGCGTTATGCGTTATGCGTTATGCGTTATGCGTTATGCGTTATGCGTTATGCGTTATGCGTTATGCGTTATGCGTTATGCGTTATGCGTTATGCGTTATGCGTTATGCGTTATGCGTTATGCGTTATGCGTTATGCGTTATGCGTTATGCGTTATGCGTTATGCGTTATGCGTTATGCGTTATGCGTTATGCGTTATGCGTTATGCGTTATGCGTTATGCGTTATGCGTTATGCGTTATGCGTTATGCGTTATGCGTTATGCGTTATGCGTTATGCGTTATGCGTTATGCGTTATGCGTTATGCGGTATGCGTTATGCGTTATGCGTTATGCGAAATGCGTTATGGGTTATGCGTTGTGCGTTATGCGTTATGCGTTTTGCGCTATGCATTATGCGTCATGCGTTATGCGTTATGTGTTATGCATTATGCGTTATGCGATATGCGCTATGTGTTATGCGTTATGCGTTATGCGTTATCGGCTTTGATTTATGCGTTTTGGGTTATGCGTTATCCGTTATGGATTATGCGTTATGCGTTATGCGTTATGCGTTATGCGTTGTGCGTTGTGCGTTGTGCGTTGTGCGTTGTGCGTTGTGCGTTGTGCGTTGTGCGTTGTGCGTTGTGGGTTGTGCGTTGTGCGTTGTGCGTTGTGCGTTGTGCGTTGTGCGTTGTGCGTTGTGCGTTGTGCGTTGTGCGTTGTGCGTTATGAGTTATGCGTTATGCGTTATGCGGTATGCGTAATGCGTAATGCGTTATGCGTTATGCGTTATACGTTATCGGCTTTGAGTTATGCGTTATGGGTTATGCGTTATCCGTTATGGATTATGCGTTATGGGTTATGCGTTATCCGTTATGCGTTTTGCGTTATGCATTATGCGTTATGCGTTATGCGTTATGCGGTATGCGTTATGCGTTATGCGTTATGCGAAATGCGTCATGCGTTATGCGTTATGTGTTATGCATTATGCGTTATGCGATATGCGTTATGTGTTATCCGTTATGCGTTATGCGTTATCGGCTTTGAGTTATGCGTTATGGGTTATGCGTTATCCGTTATGGATTATGCGTTATGGGTTATGCGTTATCCGTTATGCGTTTTGCGTTATGCATTATGCGTTATGCGTTATGCGTTATGCGTTATGCGTTATGCGTTATGCGTTATGCGTTATGCGTTATGCGAAATGCGTTATAGGTTATGCGTTATGCGTTATGCGTCATGGGTTATGGGTTATGCGTCATGCGTTATGCGTTATGCGTTATGCGTTATGCGTTATGCGTTATGCGTTATGCGTTATGCGTTATGCGTTATGCGTTATGCGTTATGCGTTATGCGTTATGCGTTATGCGTTATGCGTTATGCGTTATGCGTTATGCGTTATGCGTTATGCGTTATGCGTTATGCGTTATGCGTTATGCGTTATGCGTTATGCGTTATGCGTTATGCGTTATGCGTTATGCGTTATGCGTTATGCGTTATGCGTTATGCGTTATGCGTTATGCGTTATGCGTTATGCGTTATGCGTTATGCGTTATGCGTTATGCGTTATGCGTTATGCGTTATGCGTTATGCGTTATGCGTTATGCGTTATGCGTTATGCGTTATGCGTTATGCGTTATGCGTTATGCGTTATGCGTTATGCGTTATGCGTTATGCGTTATGCGTTATGCGTTATGCGTTATGCGTTATGCGTTATGCGAAATGCGTTATGGGTTATGCGTTGTGCGTTTCGCGCTATGCGTTATGCGTCATGCGTTATGCGTTATGTGTTATGCATTATGCGTTATGCGATATGCGCTATGTGTTATGCGTTATGCGTTATGCGTTATCGGCTTTGAGTTATGCGTTATGGGTTATGCGTTATCCGTTATGGATTATGCGTTATGGGTTATGCGTTATCCGTTATGCGTTTTGCGTTATGCATTATGCGTTATGCGTTATGCGTTATGCGTTATGCGTTATGCGTTATGCGTTATGCGTTATGCGTTATGCGAAATGCGTTATAGGTTATGCGTTATGCGTTATGCGTCATGGGTTATGGGTTATGCGTCATGCGTTATGCGTTATGCGTTATGCGTTATGCGTTATGCGTTATGCGTTATGCGTTATGCGTTATGCGTTATGCGTTATGCGTTATGCGTTATGCGTTATGCGTTATGCGTTATGCGTTATGCGTTATGCGTTATGCGTTATGCGTTATGCGTTATGCGTTATGCGTTATGCGTTATGCGTTATGCGTTATGCGTTATGCGTTATGCGTTATGCGTTATGCGTTATGCGGTATGCGGTATGCGTAATGCGTTATGCGTTATGGGTTATGCGTTGTGCGTTATGCGTTATGCGTTTTGCGCTATGCGTTATGCGTTATCGGCTTTGCGTTATGCGTCATGCGTTATGCGTTATGCGTTATGCGTTATGCGTTATGCGTTATGCGTTGTGCGTTGTGCGTTGTGCGTTGTGCGTTGTGCATTATGCGTTATGCGTTATGCGTTATGCGTTGTGCGTTGTGCGTTGTGCGTTGTGCGTTGTGCGTTGTGCGTTGTGCGTTGTGCGTTGTGCGTTGTGCGTTGTGCGTTGTGCGTTGTGCGTTGTGCGTTGTGCGTTGTCCGTTGTGCGTTGTGCGTTGTGCGTTGTGCGTTGTGCGTTATGCGTTATGCGTTATGCGGTATGCGTAATGCGTAATGCGTTATGCGTTATACGTTATCGGCTTTGAGATATGCGTTATGGGTTATGCGTTATCCGTTATGGATTATGCGTTATGGGTTATGCGTTATCCGTTATGCGTTATGCGTTATGCGTTATGCGTTATGCGTTATGCGTTATGCGTTATGCGTTATGCGTTATGCGTTATGCGTTATGCGTTATGCGTTATGCGTTATGCGTTATGCGTTATGCGTTATGCGTTATGCGTTATGCGTTATGCGTTATGCGGTATGCGTTATGAGTTATGCGTCATGCGTTATGCGTTATGTGTTATGCATTATGCGTTATGCGATATGCGCTATGTGTTATGCGTTATGCGTTATCGGCTTTGAGTTATGCGTTATGGGTTATGCGTTATCCGTTATGGATTATGCGTTATCCGTTATGCGTTTTGCGTTATGCATTATGCGTTATGCGTTATGCGTTATGCGTTATGCGTTATGCGTTATGCGTTATGCGTTATGCGTTATGCGTTATGCGTTATGCGTTATGCGTTATGCGTTATGCGTTATGCGTTATGCGTTATGCGTTATGCGTTATGCGTTATGCGTTATGCGTTATGCGTTATGCGTTATGCGTTATGCGTTATGCGTTATGCGTTATGCGTTATGCGTTATGCGTTATGCGTTATGCGTTATGCGTTATGCGTTATGCGTTATGCGTTATGCGTTATGCGTTATGCGTTATGCGTTATGCGTTATGCGGTATGCGTAATGCGTAATGCGTTATGCGTTATACGTTATCGGCTTTGAGTTATGCGTTATGGGTTATGCGTTATCCGTTATGGATTATGCGTTATGGGTTATGCGTTATCCGTTATGCGTTTTGCGTTATGCATTATGCGTTATGCGTTATGCGTTATGCGGTATGCGTTATGCGTTATGCGTTATGCGAAATGCGTTATGGGTTATGCGTTGTGCGTTATGCGTTATGCATTTTGCGCTATGCGTTATGCGTCATGCGTTATGCGTTATGTGTTATGCATTATGCGTTATGCGATATGCGCTATGTGTTATGCGTTATGCGTTATGCGTTATCGGCTTTGATTTATGCGTTTTGGGTTATGCGTTATCCGTTATGGATTATGCGTTATGCGTTATGCGTTATGCGTTATGCGTTATGCGTTGTGCGTTGTGCGTTGTGCGTTGTGCGTTGTGCGTTGTGCGTTGTGCGTTGTGCGTTGTGGGTTGTGCGTTGTGCGTTGTGCGTTGTGCGTTGTGCGTTGTGCGTTGTGCGTTGTGCGTTGTGCGTTGTGCGTTGTGCGTTGTGCGTTGTGCGTTGTGCGTTGTGCGTTGTGCGTTGTGCGTTGTGCGTTGTGCGTTGTGCGTTGTGCGTTGTGCGTTGTGCGTTGTGCGTTGTGCGTTGTGCGTTGTGCGTTGTGCGTTGTGCGTTGTGCGTTGTGCGTTGTGCGTTGTGCGTTGTGCGTTGTGCGTTGTGCGTTGTGCGTTGTGCGTTGTGCGTTGTGCGTTATGAGTTATGCGTTATGCGTTATGCGGTATGCGTAATGCGTAATGCGTTATGCGTTATGCGTTATACGTTATCGGCTTTGAGTTATGCGTTATGGGTTATGCGTTATCCGTTATGGATTATGCGTTATGGGTTATGCGTTATCCGTTATGCGTTTTGCGTTATGCATTATGCGTTATGCATTATGCGTTATGCGTTATGCGTTATGCGAAATGCGTTATAGGTTGTGCGTTATGCGTTATGCGTCATGGGTTATGGGTTATGCGTCATGCGTTATGCGTTATGCGTTATGCGTTATGCGGTATGCGTTATGCGTTATGCGTTATACGTTATCAGCTTTGAGTTATGCGTTATGGGTTATCCGTTATCCGTTATGGATTATGCGTTATGGGTTATGCGTTATCCGTTATGCGTTTTGCGTTATGCATTATGCGTTATGCGTTATGCGGTATGCGTTATACGTTATGCGTTATGCGAAATGCGTTATGGGTTATGCGTTGTGCGTTATGCGTTATGCGTTTTGCGCTATGCGTTATGCGTCATGCGTTATGCGTCATGTGTTATACATTATGCGTTATGCGATATGCGCTATGTGTTATGACTTATGCGTTATGCGTTATCGGCTTTGAGTTATGCGTTATGGGTTATGCGTTATCCGTTATGGATTATGCGTTATGGGTTATGCGTTATCCGTTATGCGTTTTGCGTTATGCATTATGCGTTATGCGTTATGCGTTATGCGGTATGCGTTATACGTTATGCGTTATGCGAAATGCGTTATGGGTTATGCGTTGTGCGTTATGCGTTATGCGTTTTGCGCTATGCGTTATGCGTCATGCGTTATGCGTCATGTGTTATGCATTATGCGTTATGCGATATGCGCTATGTGTTATGACTTATGCGTTATGCGTTATCGGCTTTGAGTTATGCGTTATGGGTTATGCGTTATCCGTTATGGATTATGCGTTATGGGTTATGCGTTATCCGTTATGCGTTATGCGTTATGCGTTATGCGTTATGCGTTATGCGTTATGCGTTATGCGTTATGCGTTATGCGTTATGCGTTATGCGTTATGCGTTATGCGTTATGCGTTATGCGTTATGCGTTATGCGTTATGCGTTATGCGTTATGCGTTATGCGTTATGCGTTATGCGTTATGCGGTATGCGTTATGCGTTATGCGTCATGCGTTATGCGTTATGTGTTATGCATTATGCGTTATGCGATATGCGCTATGTGTTATGCGTTATGCGTTATGCGTTATGCGTTATGCGTTATGCGTTATGCGTTATGCGTTATGCGTTATGCGTTATGCGTTATGCGTTATGCGGTATGCGTAATGCGTAATGCGTTATGCGTTATACGTTATCGGCTTTGAGTTATGCGTTATGGGTTATGCGTTATCCGTTATGGATTATGCGTTATGGGTTATGCGTTATCCGTTATGCGTTATGCGTTATGCGTTATGCGTTATGCGTTATGCGTTATGCGTTATGCGTTATGCGTTATGCGTTATGCGTTATGCGTTATGCGTTATGCGTTATGCGTTATGCGTTATGCGTTATGCGTTATGCGTTATGCGTTATGCGTTATGCGTTATGCGTTATGCGTTATGCGGTATGCGTTATGCGTTATGCGTCATGCGTTATGCGTTATGTGTTATGCATTATGCGTTATGCGATATGCGCTATGTGTTATGCGTTATGCGTTATGCGTTATCGGCTTTGAGTTATGCGTTATGGGTTATGCGTTATCCGTTATGGATTATGCGTTATCCGTTATGCGTTTTGCGTTATGCGTTATGCGTTATGCGTTATGCGTTATGCGTTATGCGTTATGCGTTATGCGTTATGCGTTATGCGTTATGCGTTATGCGTTATGCGTTATGCGTTATGCGTTATGCGTTATGCGTTATGCGTTATGCGTTATGCGTTATGCGTTATGCGTTATGCGGTATGCGTAATGCGTAATGCGTTATGCGTTATACGTTATCGGCTTTGAGTTATGCGTTATGGGTTATGCGTTATCCGTTATGGATTATGCGTTATGGGTTATGCGTTATCCGTTATGCGTTTTGCGTTATGCATTATGCGTTATGCGTTATGCGTTATGCGGTATGCGTTATGCGTTATGCGTTATGCGAAATGCGTTATGGGTTATGCGTTGTGCGTTATGCGTTATGCATTTTGCGCTATGCGTTATGCGTCATGCGTTATGCGTTATGTGTTATGCATTATGCGTTATGCGATATGCGCTATGTGTTATGCGTTATGCGTTATGCGTTATCGGCTTTGATTTATGCGTTTTGGGTTATGCGTTATCCGTTATGGATTATGCGTTATGCGTTATGCGTTATGCGTTATGCGTTATGCGTTGTGCGTTGTGCGTTGTGCGTTGTGCGTTGTGCGTTGTGCGTTGTGCGTTGTGCGTTGTGCGTTGTGCGTTGTGCGTTGTGGGTTGTGCGTTGTGCGTTGTGCGTTGTGCGTTGTGCGTTGTGCGTTGTGCGTTGTGCGTTGTGCGTTGTGCGTTGTGCGTTGTGCGTTGTGCGTTATGCGTTATGCGTTATGCGGTATGCGTTATGCGTTATGCGTCATGCGTTATGCGTTATGTGTTATGCATTATGCGTTATGCGATATGCGCTATGTGTTATGCGTTATGCGTTATGCGTTATGCGTTATGCGTTATGCGTTATGCGTTATGCGTTATGCGTTATGCGTTATGCGTTATGCGTTATGCGTTATGCGTTATGCGTTATGCGTTATGCGTTATGCGTTATGCGTTATGCGTTATGCGTTATGCGTTATGCGTTATGCGTTATGCGTTATGCGTTATGCGGTATGCGTTATGCGTTATGCGTCATGCGTTATGCGTTATGTGTTATGCATTATGCGTTATGCGATATGCGCTATGTGTTATGCGTTATGCGTTATGCGTTATGCGTTATGCGTTATGCGTTATGCGTTATGCGTTATGCGTTATGCGTTATGCGTTATGCGTTATGCGTTATGCGTTATGCGTTATGCGTTATGCGTTATGCGTTATGCGTTATGCGTTATGCGTTATGCGGTATGCGGTATGCGTAATGCGTTATGCGTTATGGGTTATGCGTTGTGCGTTATGCGTTATGCGTTTTGCGCTATGCGTTATGCGTTATCGGCTTTGCGTTATGCGTCATGCGTTATGCGTTGTGCGTTATGCGTTATGCGTTATGCGTTATGCGTTATGCGTTATGCGTTATGCGTTATGCGTTATGCGGTATGCGTTATGCGTTATGCGTCATGCGTTATGCGTTATGTGTTATGCATTATGCGTTATGCGATATGCGCTATGTGTTATGCGTTATGCGTTATGCGTTATGCGTTATGCGTTATGCGTTATGCGTTATGCGTTATGCGTTATGCGTTATGCGTTATGCGTTATGCGTTATGCGTTATGCGTTATGCGTTATGCGTTATGCGTTATGCGTTATGCGGTATGCGTTATGCGTTATGCGTCATGCGTTATGCGTTATGTGTTATGCATTATGCGTTATGCGATATGCGCTATGTGTTATGCGTTATGCGTTATGCGTTATGCGTTATGCGTTATGCGTTATGCGTTATGCGTTATGCGTTATGCGTTATGCGTTATGCGTTATGCGTTATGCGTTATGCGTTATGCGTTATGCGTTATGCGTTATGCGTTATGCGTTATGCGTTATGCGTTATGCGTTATGCGTTATGCGGTATGCGTTATGCGTTATGCGTCATGCGTTATGCGTTATGTGTTATGCATTATGCGTTATGCGATATGCGCTATGTGTTATGCGTTATGCGTTATGCGTTATGCGTTATGCGTTATGCGTTATGCGTTATGCGTTATGCGTTATGCGTTATGCGTTATGCGTTATGCGTTATGCGTTATGCGTTATGCGTTATGCGTTATGCGTTATGCGTTATGCGTTATGCGTTATGCGGTATGCGGTATGCGTAATGCGTTATGCGTTATGGGTTATGCGTTGTGCGTTATGCGTTATGCGTTTTGCGCTATGCGTTATGCGTTATCGGCTTTGCGTTATGCGTCATGCGTTATGCGTTGTGCGTTGTGCGTTGTGCGTTGTGCGTTGTGCGTTGTGCGTTGTGCGTTGTGCGTTGTGCGTTGTGCGTTGTGCGTTGTCCGTTGTGCGTTGTGCGTTGTGCGTTGTGCGTTGTGCGTTGTGCGTTATGCGTTATGCGTTATGCGGTATGCGTAATGCGTAATGCGTTATGCGTTATACGTTATCGGCTTTGAGTTATGCGTTATGGGTTATGCGTTATCCGTTATGGATTATGCGTTATGGGTTATGCGTTATCCGTTATGCGTTATGCGTTATGCGTTATGCGTTATGCGTTATGCGTTATGCGTTATGCGTTATGCGTTATGCGTTATGCGTTATGCGTTATGCGTTATGCGTTATGCGTTATGCGTTATGCGTTATGCGTTATGCGTTATGCGTTATGCGTTATGCGTTATGCGTTATGCGTTATGCGTTATGCGTTATGCGGTATGCGTTATGCGTTATGCGTCATGCGTTATGCGTTATGTGTTATGCATTATGCGTTATGCGATATGCGCTATGTGTTATGCGTTATGCGTTATGCGTTATGCGTTATGCGTTATGCGTTATGCGTTATGCGTTATGCGTTATGCGTTATGCGTTATGCGTTATGCGTTATGCGTTATGCGTTATGCGTTATGCGTTATGCGTTATGCGTTATGCGTTATGCGTTATGCGTTATGCGGTATGCGGTATGCGTAATGCGTTATGCGTTATGGGTTATGCGTTGTGCGTTATGCGTTATGCGTTTTGCGCTATGCGTTATGCGTTATCGGCTTTGCGTTATGCGTCATGCGTTATGCGTTGTGCGTTATGCGTTATGCGTTATGCGTTATGCGTTATGCGTTATGCGTTATGCGTTATGCGTTATGCGGTATGCGTTATGCGTTATGCGTCATGCGTTATGCGTTATGTGTTATGCATTATGCGTTATGCGATATGCGCTATGTGTTATGCGTTATGCGTTATGCGTTATGCGTTATGCGTTATGCGTTATGCGTTATGCGTTATGCGTTATGCGTTATGCGTTATGCGTTATGCGTTATGCGTTATGCGTTATGCGTTATGCGTTATGCGTTATGCGTTATGCGGTATGCGTTATGCGTTATGCGTCATGCGTTATGCGTTATGTGTTATGCATTATGCGTTATGCGATATGCGCTATGTGTTATGCGTTATGCGTTATGCGTTATGCGTTATGCGTTATGCGTTATGCGTTATGCGTTATGCGTTATGCGTTATGCGTTATGCGTTATGCGTTATGCGTTATGCGTTATGCGTTATGCGTTATGCGTTATGCGTTATGCGTTATGCGTTATGCGTTATGCGTTATGCGTTATGCGGTATGCGTTATGCGTTATGCGTCATGCGTTATGCGTTATGTGTTATGCATTATGCGTTATGCGATATGCGCTATGTGTTATGCGTTATGCGTTATGCGTTATGCGTTATGCGTTATGCGTTATGCGTTATGCGTTATGCGTTATGCGTTATGCGTTATGCGTTATGCGTTATGCGTTATGCGTTATGCGTTATGCGTTATGCGTTATGCGTTATGCGTTATGCGTTATGCGGTATGCGGTATGCGTAATGCGTTATGCGTTATGGGTTATGCGTTGTGCGTTATGCGTTATGCGTTTTGCGCTATGCGTTATGCGTTATCGGCTTTGCGTTATGCGTCATGCGTTATGCGTTGTGCGTTGTGCGTTGTGCGTTGTGCGTTGTGCGTTGTGCGTTGTGCGTTGTGCGTTGTGCGTTGTGCGTTGTGCGTTGTCCGTTGTGCGTTGTGCGTTGTGCGTTGTGCGTTGTGCGTTGTGCGTTATGCGTTATGCGTTATGCGGTATGCGTAATGCGTAATGCGTTATGCGTTATACGTTATCGGCTTTGAGTTATGCGTTATGGGTTATGCGTTATCCGTTATGGATTATGCGTTATGGGTTATGCGTTATCCGTTATGCGTTATGCGTTATGCGTTATGCGTTATGCGTTATGCGTTATGCGTTATGCGTTATGCGTTATGCGTTATGCGTTATGCGTTATGCGTTATGCGTTATGCGTTATGCGTTATGCGTTATGCGTTATGCGTTATGCGTTATGCGTTATGCGTTATGCGTTATGCGTTATGCGTTATGCGTTATGCGGTATGCGTTATGCGTTATGCGTCATGCGTTATGCGTTATGTGTTATGCATTATGCGTTATGCGATATGCGCTATGTGTTATGCGTTATGCGTTATGCGTTATCGGCTTTGAGTTATGCGTTATGGGTTATGCGTTATCCGTTATGGATTATGCGTTATCCGTTATGCGTTTTGCGTTATGCGTTATGCGTTATGCGTTATGCGTTATGCGTTATGCGTTATGCGTTATGCGTTATGCGTTATGCGTTATGCGTTATGCGTTATGCGTTATGCGTTATGCGTTATGCGTTATGCGTTATGCGTTATGCGTTATGCGTTATGCGTTATGCGTTATGCGTTATGCGGTATGCGTAATGCGTAATGCGTTATGCGTTATACGTTATCGGCTTTGAGTTATGCGTTATGGGTTATGCGTTATCCGTTATGGATTATGCGTTATGGGTTATGCGTTATCCGTTATGCGTTTTGCGTTATGCATTATGCGTTATGCGTTATGCGTTATGCGGTATGCGTTATGCGTTATGCGTTATGCGAAATGCGTTATGGGTTATGCGTTGTGCGTTATGCGTTATGCATTTTGCGCTATGCGTTATGCGTCATGCGTTATGCGTTATGTGTTATGCATTATGCGTTATGCGATATGCGCTATGTGTTATGCGTTATGCGTTATGCGTTATCGGCTTTGATTTATGCGTTTTGGGTTATGCGTTATCCGTTATGGATTATGCGTTATGCGTTATGCGTTATGCGTTATGCGTTATGCGTTGTGCGTTGTGCGTTGTGCGTTGTGCGTTGTGCGTTGTGCGTTGTGCGTTGTGCGTTGTGCGTTGTGCGTTGTGGGTTGTGCGTTGTGCGTTGTGCGTTGTGCGTTGTGCGTTGTGCGTTGTGCGTTGTGCGTTGTGCGTTGTGCGTTGTGCGTTGTGCGTTGTGCGTTGTGCGTTGTGCGTTGTGCGTTGTGCGTTGTGCGTTGTGCGTTGTGCGTTGTGCGTTGTGCGTTGTGCGTTGTGCGTTGTGCGTTGTGCGTTGTGCGTTGTGCGTTGTGCGTTGTGCGTTGTGCGTTGTGCGTTGTGCGTTATGAGTTATGCGTTATGCGTTATGCGGTATGCGTAATGCGTAATGCGTTATGCGTTATGCGTTATACGTTATCGGCTTTGAGTTATGCGTTATGGGTTATGCGTTATCCGTTATGGATTATGCGTTATGGGTTATGCGTTATCCGTTATGCGTTTTGCGTTATGCATTATGCGTTATGCATTATGCGTTATGCGTTATGCGTTATGCGAAATGCGTTATAGGTTGTGCGTTATGCGTTATGCGTCATGGGTTATGGGTTATGCGTCATGCGTTATGCGTTATGCGTTATGCGTTATGCGGTATGCGTTATGCGTTATGCGTTATACGTTATCAGCTTTGAGTTATGCGTTATGGGTTATCCGTTATCCGTTATGGATTATGCGTTATGGGTTATGCGTTATCCGTTATGCGTTTTGCGTTATGCATTATGCGTTATGCGTTATGCGGTATGCGTTATACGTTATGCGTTATGCGAAATGCGTTATGGGTTATGCGTTGTGCGTTATGCGTTATGCGTTTTGCGCTATGCGTTATGCGTCATGCGTTATGCGTCATGTGTTATACATTATGCGTTATGCGATATGCGCTATGTGTTATGACTTATGCGTTATGCGTTATCGGCTTTGAGTTATGCGTTATGGGTTATGCGTTATCCGTTATGGATTATGCGTTATGGGTTATGCGTTATCCGTTATGCGTTTTGCGTTATGCATTATGCGTTATGCGTTATGCGTTATGCGGTATGCGTTATACGTTATGCGTTATGCGAAATGCGTTATGGGTTATGCGTTGTGCGTTATGCGTTATGCGTTTTGCGCTATGCGTTATGCGTCATGCGTTATGCGTCATGTGTTATGCATTATGCGTTATGCGATATGCGCTATGTGTTATGACTTATGCGTTATGCGTTATCGGCTTTGAGTTATGCGTTATGGGTTATGCGTTATCCGTTATGGATTATGCGTTATGGGTTATGCGTTATCCGTTATGCGTTATGCGTTATGCGTTATGCGTTATGCGTTATGCGTTATGCGTTATGCGTTATGCGTTATGCGTTATGCGTTATGCGTTATGCGTTATGCGTTATGCGTTATGCGTTATGCGTTATGCGTTATGCGTTATGCGTTATGCGTTATGCGTTATGCGTTATGCGTTATGCGTTATGCGGTATGCGTTATGCGTTATGCGTCATGCGTTATGCGTTATGTGTTATGCATTATGCGTTATGCGATATGCGCTATGTGTTATGCGTTATGCGTTATGCGTTATGCGTTATGCGTTATGCGTTATGCGTTATGCGTTATGCGTTATGCGTTATGCGTTATGCGTTATGCGGTATGCGTAATGCGTAATGCGTTATGCGTTATACGTTATCGGCTTTGAGTTATGCGTTATGGGTTATGCGTTATCCGTTATGGATTATGCGTTATGGGTTATGCGTTATCCGTTATGCGTTATGCGTTATGCGTTATGCGTTATGCGTTATGCGTTATGCGTTATGCGTTATGCGTTATGCGTTATGCGTTATGCGTTATGCGTTATGCGTTATGCGTTATGCGTTATGCGTTATGCGTTATGCGTTATGCGTTATGCGTTATGCGTTATGCGTTATGCGTTATGCGGTATGCGTTATGCGTTATGCGTCATGCGTTATGCGTTATGTGTTATGCATTATGCGTTATGCGATATGCGCTATGTGTTATGCGTTATGCGTTATGCGTTATCGGCTTTGAGTTATGCGTTATGGGTTATGCGTTATCCGTTATGGATTATGCGTTATCCGTTATGCGTTTTGCGTTATGCGTTATGCGTTATGCGTTATGCGTTATGCGTTATGCGTTATGCGTTATGCGTTATGCGTTATGCGTTATGCGTTATGCGTTATGCGTTATGCGTTATGCGTTATGCGTTATGCGTTATGCGTTATGCGTTATGCGTTATGCGTTATGCGGTATGCGTAATGCGTAATGCGTTATGCGTTATACGTTATCGGCTTTGAGTTATGCGTTATGGGTTATGCGTTATCCGTTATGGATTATGCGTTATGGGTTATGCGTTATCCGTTATGCGTTTTGCGTTATGCATTATGCGTTATGCGTTATGCGTTATGCGGTATGCGTTATGCGTTATGCGTTATGCGAAATGCGTTATGGGTTATGCGTTGTGCGTTATGCGTTATGCATTTTGCGCTATGCGTTATGCGTCATGCGTTATGCGTTATGTGTTATGCATTATGCGTTATGCGATATGCGCTATGTGTTATGCGTTATGCGTTATGCGTTATCGGCTTTGATTTATGCGTTTTGGGTTATGCGTTATCCGTTATGGATTATGCGTTATGCGTTATGCGTTATGCGTTATGCGTTATGCGTTGTGCGTTGTGCGTTGTGCGTTGTGCGTTGTGCGTTGTGCGTTGTGCGTTGTGCGTTGTGCGTTGTGCGTTGTGGGTTGTGCGTTGTGCGTTGTGCGTTGTGCGTTGTGCGTTGTGCGTTGTGCGTTGTGCGTTGTGCGTTGTGCGTTGTGCGTTGTGCGTTGTGCGTTGTGCGTTATGCGTTATGCGTTATGCGGTATGCGTTATGCGTTATGCGTCATGCGTTATGCGTTATGTGTTATGCATTATGCGTTATGCGATATGCGCTATGTGTTATGCGTTATGCGTTATGCGTTATGCGTTATGCGTTATGCGTTATGCGTTATGCGTTATGCGTTATGCGTTATGCGTTATGCGTTATGCGTTATGCGTTATGCGTTATGCGTTATGCGTTATGCGTTATGCGTTATGCGTTATGCGTTATGCGTTATGCGTTATGCGTTATGCGTTATGCGTTATGCGTTATGCGTTATGCGGTATGCGTTATGCGTTATGCGTCATGCGTTATGCGTTATGTGTTATGCATTATGCGTTATGCGATATGCGCTATGTGTTATGCGTTATGCGTTATGCGTTATGCGTTATGCGTTATGCGTTATGCGTTATGCGTTATGCGTTATGCGTTATGCGTTATGCGTTATGCGTTATGCGTTATGCGTTATGCGTTATGCGTTATGCGTTATGCGTTATGCGTTATGCGTTATGCGGTATGCGGTATGCGTAATGCGTTATGCGTTATGGGTTATGCGTTGTGCGTTATGCGTTATGCGTTTTGCGCTATGCGTTATGCGTTATCGGCTTTGCGTTATGCGTCATGCGTTATGCGTTGTGCGTTATGCGTTATGCGTTATGCGTTATGCGTTATGCGTTATGCGTTATGCGTTATGCGTTATGCGGTATGCGTTATGCGTTATGCGTCATGCGTTATGCGTTATGTGTTATGCATTATGCGTTATGCGATATGCGCTATGTGTTATGCGTTATGCGTTATGCGTTATGCGTTATGCGTTATGCGTTATGCGTTATGCGTTATGCGTTATGCGTTATGCGTTATGCGTTATGCGTTATGCGTTATGCGTTATGCGTTATGCGTTATGCGTTATGCGTTATGCGGTATGCGTTATGCGTTATGCGTCATGCGTTATGCGTTATGTGTTATGCATTATGCGTTATGCGATATGCGCTATGTGTTATGCGTTATGCGTTATGCGTTATGCGTTATGCGTTATGCGTTATGCGTTATGCGTTATGCGTTATGCGTTATGCGTTATGCGTTATGCGTTATGCGTTATGCGTTATGCGTTATGCGTTATGCGTTATGCGTTATGCGTTATGCGTTATGCGTTATGCGTTATGCGTTATGCGGTATGCGTTATGCGTTATGCGTCATGCGTTATGCGTTATGTGTTATGCATTATGCGTTATGCGATATGCGCTATGTGTTATGCGTTATGCGTTATGCGTTATGCGTTATGCGTTATGCGTTATGCGTTATGCGTTATGCGTTATGCGTTATGCGTTATGCGTTATGCGTTATGCGTTATGCGTTATGCGTTATGCGTTATGCGTTATGCGTTATGCGTTATGCGGTATGCGGTATGCGTAATGCGTTATGCGTTATGGGTTATGCGTTGTGCGTTATGCGTTATGCGTTTTGCGCTATGCGTTATGCGTTATCGGCTTTGCGTTATGCGTCATGCGTTATGCGTTGTGCGTTGTGCGTTGTGCGTTGTGCGTTGTGCGTTGTGCGTTGTGCGTTGTGCGTTGTGCGTTGTGCGTTGTGCGTTGTCCGTTGTGCGTTGTGCGTTGTGCGTTGTGCGTTGTGCGTTGTGCGTTATGCGTTATGCGTTATGCGGTATGCGTAATGCGTAATGCGTTATGCGTTATACGTTATCGGCTTTGAGTTATGCGTTATGGGTTATGCGTTATCCGTTATGGATTATGCGTTATGGGTTATGCGTTATCCGTTATGCGTTATGCGTTATGCGTTATGCGTTATGCGTTATGCGTTATGCGTTATGCGTTATGCGTTATGCGTTATGCGTTATGCGTTATGCGTTATGCGTTATGCGTTATGCGTTATGCGTTATGCGTTATGCGTTATGCGTTATGCGTTATGCGTTATGCGTTATGCGTTATGCGTTATGCGTTATGCGTTATGCGGTATGCGTTATGCGTTATGCGTCATGCGTTATGCGTTATGTGTTATGCATTATGCGTTATGCGATATGCGCTATGTGTTATGCGTTATGCGTTATGCGTTATCGGCTTTGAGTTATGCGTTATGGGTTATGCGTTATCCGTTATGGATTATGCGTTATCCGTTATGCGTTTTGCGTTATGCGTTATGCGTTATGCGTTATGCGTTATGCGTTATGCGTTATGCGTTATGCGTTATGCGTTATGCGTTATGCGTTATGCGTTATGCGTTATGCGTTATGCGTTATGCGTTATGCGATATGCGCTATGTGTTATGCGTTATGCGTTATGCGTTATGCGTTATGCGTTATGCGTTATGCGTTATGCGTTATGCGTTATGCGTTATGCGTTATGCGTTATGCGTTATGCGTTATGCGGTATGCGTTATGCGTTATGCGTCATGCGTTATGCGTTATGTGTTATGCATTATGCGTTATGCGATATGCGCTATGTGTTATGCGTTATGCGTTATGCGTTATGCGTTATGCGTTATGCGTTATGCGTTATGCGTTATGCGTTATGCGTTATGCGTTATGCGTTATGCGTTATGCGTTATGCGTTATGCGTTATGCGTTATGCGTTATGCGTTATGCGTTATGCGTTATGCGGTATGCGGTATGCGTAATGCGTTATGCGTTATGGGTTATGCGTTGTGCGTTATGCGTTATGCGTTTTGCGCTATGCGTTATGCGTTATCGGCTTTGCGTTATGCGTCATGCGTTATGCGTTGTGCGTTATGCGTTATGCGTTATGCGTTATGCGTTATGCGTTATGCGTTATGCGTTATGCGTTATGCGGTATGCGTTATGCGTTATGCGTCATGCGTTATGCGTTATGTGTTATGCATTATGCGTTATGCGATATGCGCTATGTGTTATGCGTTATGCGTTATGCGTTATGCGTTATGCGTTATGCGTTATGCGTTATGCGTTATGCGTTATGCGTTATGCGTTATGCGTTATGCGTTATGCGTTATGCGTTATGCGTTATGCGTTATGCGTTATGCGTTATGCGGTATGCGTTATGCGTTATGCGTCATGCGTTATGCGTTATGTGTTATGCATTATGCGTTATGCGATATGCGCTATGTGTTATGCGTTATGCGTTATGCGTTATGCGTTATGCGTTATGCGTTATGCGTTATGCGTTATGCGTTATGCGTTATGCGTTATGCGTTATGCGTTATGCGTTATGCGTTATGCGTTATGCGTTATGCGTTATGCGTTATGCGTTATGCGTTATGCGTTATGCGTTATGCGTTATGCGGTATGCGTTATGCGTTATGCGTCATGCGTTATGCGTTATGTGTTATGCATTATGCGTTATGCGATATGCGCTATGTGTTATGCGTTATGCGTTATGCGTTATGCGTTATGCGTTATGCGTTATGCGTTATGCGTTATGCGTTATGCGTTATGCGTTATGCGTTATGCGTTATGCGTTATGCGTTATGCGTTATGCGTTATGCGTTATGCGTTATGCGTTATGCGTTATGCGGTATGCGGTATGCGTAATGCGTTATGCGTTATGGGTTATGCGTTGTGCGTTATGCGTTATGCGTTTTGCGCTATGCGTTATGCGTTATCGGCTTTGCGTTATGCGTCATGCGTTATGCGTTGTGCGTTGTGCGTTGTGCGTTGTGCGTTGTGCGTTGTGCGTTGTGCGTTGTGCGTTGTGCGTTGTGCGTTGTGCGTTGTCCGTTGTGCGTTGTGCGTTGTGCGTTGTGCGTTGTGCGTTGTGCGTTATGCGTTATGCGTTATGCGGTATGCGTAATGCGTAATGCGTTATGCGTTATACGTTATCGGCTTTGAGTTATGCGTTATGGGTTATGCGTTATCCGTTATGGATTATGCGTTATGGGTTATGCGTTATCCGTTATGCGTTATGCGTTATGCGTTATGCGTTATGCGTTATGCGTTATGCGTTATGCGTTATGCGTTATGCGTTATGCGTTATGCGTTATGCGTTATGCGTTATGCGTTATGCGTTATGCGTTATGCGTTATGCGTTATGCGTTATGCGTTATGCGTTATGCGTTATGCGTTATGCGTTATGCGTTATGCGTTATGCGGTATGCGTTATGCGTTATGCGTCATGCGTTATGCGTTATGTGTTATGCATTATGCGTTATGCGATATGCGCTATGTGTTATGCGTTATGCGTTATGCGTTATCGGCTTTGAGTTATGCGTTATGGGTTATGCGTTATCCGTTATGGATTATGCGTTATCCGTTATGCGTTTTGCGTTATGCGTTATGCGTTATGCGTTATGCGTTATGCGTTATGCGTTATGCGTTATGCGTTATGCGTTATGCGTTATGCGTTATGCGTTATGCGTTATGCGTTATGCGTTATGCGTTATGCGTTATGCGTTATGCGTTATGCGTTATGCGTTATGCGTTATGCGGTATGCGTAATGCGTAATGCGTTATGCGTTATACGTTATCGGCTTTGAGTTATGCGTTATGGGTTATGCGTTATCCGTTATGGATTATGCGTTATGGGTTATGCGTTATCCGTTATGCGTTTTGCGTTATGCATTATGCGTTATGCGTTATGCGTTATGCGGTATGCGTTATGCGTTATGCGTTATGCGAAATGCGTTATGGGTTATGCGTTGTGCGTTATGCGTTATGCATTTTGCGCTATGCGTTATGCGTCATGCGTTATGCGTTATGTGTTATGCATTATGCGTTATGCGATATGCGCTATGTGTTATGCGTTATGCGTTATGCGTTATCGGCTTTGATTTATGCGTTTTGGGTTATGCGTTATCCGTTATGGATTATGCGTTATGCGTTATGCGTTATGCGTTATGCGTTATGCGTTGTGCGTTGTGCGTTGTGCGTTGTGCGTTGTGCGTTGTGCGTTGTGCGTTGTGCGTTGTGCGTTGTGCGTTGTGGGTTGTGCGTTGTGCGTTGTGCGTTGTGCGTTGTGCGTTGTGCGTTGTGCGTTGTGCGTTGTGCGTTGTGCGTTGTGCGTTGTGCGTTGTGCGTTGTGCGTTGTGCGTTGTGCGTTGTGCGTTGTGCGTTGTGCGTTGTGCGTTGTGCGTTGTGCGTTGTGCGTTGTGCGTTGTGCGTTGTGCGTTGTGCGTTGTGCGTTGTGCGTTGTGCGTTGTGCGTTATGAGTTATGCGTTATGCGTTATGCGGTATGCGTAATGCGTAATGCGTTATGCGTTATGCGTTATACGTTATCGGCTTTGAGTTATGCGTTATGGGTTATGCGTTATCCGTTATGGATTATGCGTTATGGGTTATGCGTTATCCGTTATGCGTTTTGCGTTATGCATTATGCGTTATGCGTTATGCATTATGCGTTATGCGTTATGCGTTATGCGTTATGCGAAATGCGTTATAGGTTATGCGTTATGCGTTATGCGTCATGGGTTATGGGTTATGCGTCATGCGTTATGCGTTATGCGTTACGCGTTATGCGTTATGCGTTATGCGTTATGCGTTATGCGTTATGCGTTATGCGTTATGCGTTATGCGTTATGCGTTATGCGTTATGCGTTATGCGTTATGCGTTATGCGTTATGCGTTATGCGTTATGCGTTATGCGGTATGCGTAATGCGTAATGCGTTATGCGTTATACGTTATCGGCTTTGAGTTATGCGTTATGGGTTATGCGTTATCCGTTATGGATTATGCGTTATGGGTTATGCGTTATCCGTTATGCGTTTTGCGTTATGCATTATGCGTTATGCGTTATGCGTTATGCGGTATGCGTTATGCGTTATGCGTTATGCGAAATGCGTTATGGGTTATGCGTTGTGCGTTATGCGTTATGCATTTTGCGCTATGCGTTATGCGTCATGCGTTATGCGTTATGTGTTATGCGTTATGCGTTATGCGATATGCGCTATGTGTTATGCGTTATGCGTTATGCGTTATCGGCTTTGATTTATGCGTTTTGGGTTATGCGTTATCCGTTATGGATTATGCGTTATGCGTTATGCGTTATGCGTTATGCGTTGTGCGTTGTGCGTTGTGCGTTGTGCGTTGTGCGTTGTGCGTTGTGCGTTGTGCGTTGTGCGTTGTGGGTTGTGCGTTGTGCGTTGTGCGTTGTGCGTTGTGCGTTGTGCGTTGTGCGTTGTGCGTTGTGCGTTGTGCGTTGTGCGTTGTGCGTTGTGCGTTGTGCGTTGTGCGTTGTGCGTTGTGCGTTGTGCGTTGTGCGTTGTGCGTTGTGCGTTGTGCGTTGTGCGTTGTGCGTTGTGCGTTGTGCGTTGTGCGTTGTGCGTTATACGTTATGCGTTATGCGAAATGCGTTATGGGTTATGCGTTGTGCGTTATGCGTTATGCGTTTTGCGCTATGCGTTATGCGTCATGCGTTATGCGTCATGTGTTATGCATTATGCGTTATGCGATATGCGCTATGTGTTATGACTTATGCGTTATGCGTTATCGGCTTTGAGTTATGCGTTATGGGTTATGCGTTATCCGTTATGGATTATGCGTTATGGGTTATGCGTTATCCGTTATGCGTTTTGCGTTATGCATTATGCGTTATGCGTTATGCATTATGCGTTATGCGTTATGCGTTATGCGTTATGCGTTATGCGAAATGCGTTATAGGTTATGCGTTATGCGTTATGCGTCATGGGTTATGGGTTATGCGTCATGCGTTATGCGTTATGCGTTATGCGTTATGCGTTATGCGTTATGCGTTATGCGTTATGCGTTATGCGTTATGCGTTGTGCGTTGTGCGTTGTGCGTTGTGCGTTGTGCGTTGTGCGTTGTGCGTTGTGCGTTGTGGGTTGTGCGTTGTGCGTTGTGCGTTGTGCGTTGTGCGTTGTGCGTTGTGCGTTGTGCGTTGTGCGTTGTGCGTTGTGCGTTGTGCGTTGTGCGTTGTGCGTTGTGCGTTGTGCGTTGTGCGTTGTGCGTTGTGCGTTGTGCGTTGTGCGTTGTGCGTTGTGCGTTATACGTTATGCGTTATGCGAAATGCGTTATGGGTTATGCGTTGTGCGTTATGCGTTATGCGTTTTGCGCTATGCGTTATGCGTCATGCGTTATGCGTCATGTGTTATGCATTATGCGTTATGCGATATGCGCTATGCGTTATGCGATATGCGCTATGTGTTATGACTTATGCGTTATGCGTTATCGGCTTTGAGTTATGCGTTATGGGTTATGCGTTATCCGTTATGGATTATGCGTTATGGGTTATGCGTTATCCGTTATGCGTTTTGCGTTATGCATTATGCGTTATGCGTTATGCATTATGCGTTATGCGTTATGCGTTATGCGTTATGCGTTATGCGAAATGCGTTATAGGTTATGCGTTATGCGTTATGCGTCATGGGTTATGGGTTATGCGTCATGCGTTATGCGTTATGCGTTATGCGTTATGCGTTATGCGTTATGCGTTATGCGTTATGCGTTATGCGTTATGCGTTATGCGTTATGCGTTATGCGTTATGCGGTATGCGTAATGCGTAATGCGTTATGCGTTATACGTTATCGGCTTTGAGTTATGCGTTATGGGTTATGCGTTATCCGTTATGGATTATGCGTTATTGGTTATGCGTTATCCGTTATGCGTTTTGCGTTATGCATTATGCGTTATGCGTTATGCGTTATGCGGTATGCGTTATGCGTTATGCGTTATGCGTTATGCGAAATGCGTTATGGGTTATGCGTTGTGCGTTGTGCGTTATGCGTTATGCATTTTGCGCTATGCGTTATGCGTCATGCGTTATGCGTTATGTGTTATGCATTATGCGTTATGCGATATGCGCTATGTGTTATGCGTTATGCGTTATGCGTTATCGGCTTTGATTTATGCGTTTTGGGTTATGCGTTATGCGTTGTGCGTTGTGCGTTGTGCGTTGTGCGTTGTGCGTTGTGCGTTGTGCGTTGTGCGTTGTGCGTTGTGCGTTGTGCGTTGTGCGTTGTGCGTTGTGCGTTGTGCGTTGTGCGTTGTGCGTTGTGCGTTGTGCGTTGTGCGTTGTGCGTTGTGCGTTGTGCGTTGTGAGTTGTGCGTTGTGCGTTGTGCGTTGTGCGTTGTGCGTTGTGCGTTGTGCGTTGTGCGTTGTGCGTTGTGCGTTGTGCGTTATGAGTTATGCGTTATGCGTTATGCGGTATGCGTAATGCGTAATGCGTTATGCGTTATGCGTTATACGTTATCGGCTTTGAGTTATGCGTTATGGGTTATGCGTTATCCGTTATGGATTATGCGTTATGGGTTATGCGTTATCCGTTATGCGTTTTGCGTTATGCATTATGCGTTATGCGTTATGCATTATGCGTTATGCGTTATGCGTTATGCGTTATGCGAAATGCGTTATAGGTTATGCGTTATGCGTTATGCGTCATGGGTTATGGGTTATGCGTCATGCGTTATGCGTTATGCGTTATGTGTTATGCGTTATGCGTTATGCGTTATGCGTTATGCGTTATGCGTTATGCGTTATGCGTTATGCGTTATGCGTTATGCGTTATGCGTTATGCGTTATGCGGTATGCGTAATGCGTAATGCGTTATGCGTTATACGTTATCGGCTTTGAGTTATGCGTTATGGGTTATGCGTTATCCGTTATGGATTATGCGTTATGGGTTATGCGTTATCCGTTATGCGTTTTGCGTTATGCATTATGCGTTATGCGTTATGCGTTATGCGGTATGCGTTATGCGTTATGCGTTATGCGAAATGCGTTATGGGTTATGCGTTGTGCGTTATGCGTTATGCATTTTGCGCTATGCGTTATGCGTCATGCGTTATGCGTTATGTGTTATGCATTATGCGTTATGCGATATGCGCTATGTGTTATGCGTTATGCGTTATGCGTTATCGGCTTTGATTTATGCGTTTTGGGTTATGCGTTATCCGTTATGGATTATGCGTTATGCGTTATGCGTTATCCGTTATGCGTTTTGCGTTATGCATTATGCGTTATGCGTTTTGCGTTATGCATTATGCGTTATGCGTTATGCGTTATGCGGTATGCGTTATGCGTTATGCGTTATGCGAAATGCGTTATGGGTTATGCGTTGTGCGTTATGCGTTATGCGTTTTGCGCTATGCGTTATGCGTCATGCGTTATGCGTTATGTGTTATGCATTATGCGTTATGCGATATGCGCTATGTGTTATGCGTTATGCGTTATGCGTTATCGGCTTTGAGTTATGCGTTATGGGTTATGCGTTATCCGTTATGGATTATGCGTTATGGGTTATGCGTTATCCGTTATGCGTTTTGCGTTATGCATTATGCGTTATGCGTTATGCGTTATGCGTTATGCGTTATGCGTTATGCGTTATGCGTTATGCGTTATGCGTTATGCGTTATGCGTTATGCGTTATGCGTTATGCGTTATGCGAAATGCGTTATAGGTTATGCGTTATGCGTTATGCGTCATGGGTTATGGGTTATGCGTCATGCGTTATGCGTTATGCGTTATGCGTTATGCGTTATGCGTTATGCGTTATGCGTTATGCGTTATGCGTTATCCGTTATGGATTATGCGTTATGGGTTATGCGTTATCCGTTATGCGTTTTGCGTTATGCATTATGCGTTATGCGTTATGCGTTATGCGTTATGCGGTATGCGTTATGCGTTATGCGTTATGCGAAATGCGTTATGGGTTATGCGTTGTGCGTTATGCGTTATGCGTTTTGCGCTATGCGTTATGCGTCATGCGTTATGCGTTATGTGTTATGCATTATGCGTTATGCGATATGCGCTATGTGTTATGCGTTATGCGTTATGCGTTATCGGCTTTGAGTTATGCGTTATGGGTTATGCGTTATGGGTTATGCGTTATCCGTTATGGATTATGCGTTATGGGTTATGCGTTATCCGTTATGCGTTTTGCGTTATGCATTATGCGTTATGCGTTATGCGTTATGCGTTGTGCGTTGTGCGTTGTGCGTTGTGCGTTGTGCGTTGTGCGTTGTGCGTTGTGCGTTGTGCGTTGTGCGTTGTGCGTTATGCGTTTTGCGTTATGCATTATGCGTTATGCGTTATGCGTTATGCGGTATGCGTTATACGTTATGCGTTATGCGAAATGCGTTATGGGTTATGCGTTGTGCGTTATGCGTTATGCGTTTTGCGCTATGCGTTATGCGTCATGCGTTATGCGTTATGTGTTATGCATTATGCGTTATGCGATATGCGCTATGTGTTATGCGTTATGCGTTATGCGTTATCGGCTTTGAGTTATGCGTTATAGGTTATGCGTTATCCGTTATGGATTATGCGTTATGGGTTATGCGTTATCCGTTATGCGTTTTGCGTTATGCATTATGCGTTATGCGTTATGCGTTATGCGTTATGCGTTATGCGTTATGCGTTATGCGTTATGCGTTATGCGTTATGCGTTATGCGTTATGCGTTATGCGAAATGCGTTATAGGTTATGCGTTATGCGTTATGCGTCATGGGTTATGGGTTATGCGTCATGCGTTATGCGTTATGCGTTATGCGTTATGCGTTATGCGTTATGCGTTATGCGTTATGCGTTATGCGTTATGCGTTATGCGTTATGCGTTATGCGTTATGCGTTATGCGTTATGCGTTATGCGTTATGCGTTATGCGTTATGCGTTATGCGTTATGCGTTATGCGTTATGCGTTATGCGTTATGCGTTATGGGTTATGCGTTATGCGTTATGCGTTATGCGTTATGCGTTATGCGTTATGCGTTATGCGTTATGCGTTATGCGTTATGCGTTATGCGTTATGCGTTATGCGTTATGCGTTATGCGTTATGCGTTATGCGTTATGCGTTATGCGTTATGCGTTATGCGTTATGCGTTATGCGTTATGCGTTATGCGTTATGCGTTATGCGTTATGCGTTATGCGTTATGCGTTATGCGTTATGCGTTATGCGTTATGCGTTATGCGTTATGCGTTATGCGTTATGCGTTATGCGTTATGCGTTATGCGTTATGCGTTATGCGTTATGCGTTATGCGTTATGCGTTATGCGTTATGCGGTATGCGTAATGCGTTATGCGTTATGGGTTATGCGTTGTGCGTTATGCGTTATGCGTTTTGCGCTATGCGTTATCGGCTTTGCGTTATGCGTCATGCGTTATGCGTTATGCATTATGCGTTATGCGTTATGCGTTGTGCGTTGTGCGTTGTGCGTTGTGCGTTGTGCATTATGCGTTATGCGTTATGCGTTATGCGTTATGCGTCATGGGTTATGCGTTATGCGTTATGCGTTATGCGTTATGCGTTATGCGTTATGCGTTATGCGTTATGCGTTATGCGTTATGCGTTATGCGTTATGCGTTATCCGTTATGGATTATGCATTATGCGTTATGCGATATGCGCTATGTGTTATGCGTTATGCGTTATGCGTTATCGGCTTTGAGTTATGCGATATGGGTTATGCGTTATCCGTTATGGATTATGCGTTATGGGTTATGCGTTATCCGTTATGCGTTTTGCGTTATGCATTATGCGTTATGCGTTATGGGTTATGCGTTGTGCGTTATGCGTTATCGGCTTTGAGTTATGCGTTATGGGTTATGCGTTATCCGTTATGGATTATGCGTTATGCGTTATGCGATATGCGTTGTGCGTTGTGCGTTGTGCGTTGTGCGTTGTGCGTTGTGCGTTGTGCGTTGTGCGTTGTGCGTTGTGCGTTGTGCGTTGTGCGTTGTGCGTTGTGCGTTGTGCGTTGTGCGTTGTGCGTTGTGCGTTGTGCGTTATGAGTTATGCGTTATGCGTTATGCGTTATGCGGTATGCGTTATGCGTTATGCGTTATGCGTTATGCGTTTTGCGCTATGCGTTATGCGTTATGTGTTATGCATTATGCGTTATGCGATATGCGCTATGTGTTATGCGTTATGCGTTATGCGTTATGCGTTATGCGTTATGCGTTATGCGTTATGCGTTATGCGTTATGCGTTATGCGTTATGCGTTATGCGTTATGCGTTATGCGTTATGCGTTATGCGTTATGCGTTATGACTTTTGCGTTATGCGTTATAGGTTATGCGTTATGCGTTATGCGTCATGGGTTATGGGTTATGCGTCATGCGTTACGCGTTATGCGTTATGCGTTATGCGTTATGCGTCATGGGTTATGGGTTATGCGTCATGCGTTACGCGTTATGCGTTATGCGTTATGCGTTGTGCGTTATGCGTTATGCGTTATGCATTATGCGTTATGCGTTATGCGTTATGCGTTATGCGTTATGCGTTATGCGTTATGCGTTATGCGTTATGCGTTATGCGTTATGCGTTATGCGTTATGCGTTATGCGTTATGCGTTATGCGTTATGCGTTATGCGTCATGGGTTATGCGTTATGCGTTATGCGTTATGCGTTATGCGTTATGCGTTATGCGTTATGCGTTATGCGTTATGCGTTATGCGTTATGCGTTATGCGTTATGCGTTATGCGTTATGCGTTATGCGTTATGCGTTATGCGTTATGCGTTTTGCGCTATGCGTTATGCGTTATGTGTTATGCATTATGCGTTATGCGATATGCGCTATGTGTTATGCGTTATGCGTTATGCGTTATCGGCTTTGAGTTATGCGTTATGGGTTATGCGTTATCCGTTATGGATTATGCGTTATGCGTTATGCGATATGCGTTGTGCGTTGTGCGTTGTGCGTTGTGCGTTGTGCGTTGTGCGTTGTGCGTTGTGCGTTGTGCGTTGTGCGTTGTGCGTTGTGCGTTGTGCGTTGTGCGTTGTGCGTTGTGCGTTATGAGTTATGCGTTATGCGTTATGCGTTATGCGGTATGCGTAATGCGTAATGCGTTATGCGTTATGCGTTATACGTTATCGGCTTTGAGTTATGCGTTATGGGTTATGCGTTATCCGTTATGGATTATGCGTTATGGGTTATGCGTTATCCGTTATGCGTTTTGCGTTATGCATTATGCGTTATGCGTTATGCGTTATGCGGTATGCGTTATGCGTTATGCGTTATGCGTTATGCGAAATGCGTTATGGGTTATGCGTTATGCGTTATGCGGTATGCGTAATGCGTTATACGTTATGCGTTATGGGTTATGCGTTGTGCGTTATGCGTTATGCGTTTTGCGCTATGCGTTATGCGTTATCGGCTTTGCGTTATGCGTCATGCGTTATGCGTTATGCGTTATGCGTTATGCGTTATGCGTTATGCGTTATGCGTTGTGCGTTGTGCGTTGTGCGTTGTGCATTATGCGTTATGCGTTATGCGTTATGACTTTTGCGTTATGCGTTATAGGTTATGCGTTATGCGTTATGCGTCATGGGTTATGGGTTATGCGTCATGCGTTACGCGTTATGCGTTATGCGTTATGCGTTATGCGTCATGGGTTATGGGTTATGCGTCATGCGTTATGCGTTATGCGTTATGCGTTATGCGTTGTGCGTTATGCGTTATGCGTTATGCGTTATGCGTTATGCGTTATGCGTTATGCGTTATGCGTTATGCGTTATGCGTTATGCGTTATGCGTTATGCGTTATGCGTTATGCGTTATGCGTTATGCGTTATGCGTTATGCGTTATGCGTTATGCGTTATGCGTTATGCGTCATGGGTTATGCGTTATGCGTTATGCGTTATGCGTTATGCGTTATGCGTTATGCGTTATGCGTTATGCGTTATGCGTTATGCGTTATGCGTTATGCGTTATGCGTTATGCGTTTTGCGCTATGCGTTATGCGTTATGTGTTATGCATTATGCGTTATGCGATATGCGCTATGTGTTATGCGTTATGCGTTATCGGCTTTGAGTTATGCGTTATGGGTTACGCGTTATCCGTTATGGGTTATGCGTTATGCGATATGCGTTGTGCGTTGTGCGTTGTGCGTTGTGCGTTGTGCGTTGTGCGTTGTGCGTTGTGCGTTGTGCGTTGTGCGTTGTGCGTTGTGCGTTGTGCGTTGTGCGTTGTGCGTTGTGCGTTGTGCGTTGTGCGTTGTGCGTTGTGCGTTGTGCGTTGTGCGTTGTGCGTTATGAGTTATGCGTTATGCGTTATGCGTTATGCGGTATGCGTAATGCGTAATGCGTTATGCGTTATGCGTTATACGTTATCGGCTTTGAGTTATGCGTTATGGGTTATGCGTTATCCGTTATGGATTATGCGTTATGGGTTATGCGTTATCCGTTATGCGTTTTGCGTTATGCATTATGCGTTATGCGTTATGCGTTATGCGGTATGCGTTATGCGTTATGCGTTATGCGAAATGCGTTATGGGTTATGCGTTGTGCGTTATGCAATATGCGTTTTGCGCTATGCGTTATGCGTCATGCGTTATGCGTTATGTGTTATGCATTATGCGTTATGCGATATGCGCTATGTGTTATGCGTTATGCGTTATCGGCTTTGAGTTATGCGTTATGGGTTATGCGTTATCCGTTATGGATTATGCGTTATGGGTTATGCGTTATCCGTTATGCGTTTTGCGTTATGCATTATGCGTTATGCGTTATGCGTTATGCGTTATGCGTTATGCGTTATGCGAAATGCGTTATAGGTTATGCGTTATGCGTTATGCGTCATGGGTTATGGGTTATGCGTCATGCGTTATGCGTTATGCGTTATCGGCTTTGCGTTATGCGTCATGCGTTATGCGTTATGCGTTATGCGTTATGCGATATGCGTTATGCGTTATGCGTTATCGGCTTTGCGTTATGCGTCATGCGTTATGGGTTGTGCGTTATCCGTTATGGATTATGCGTTATGCATTATGCGTTATGCATTATGCGTTTTGCGTCATGCGTTATGCGTTATCGGCTTTGCGTTATGCGTTATCGGTTATGCGTTATGCGTTATGCGTTGTGCGTTGTGCGTTTTGCGCTATGCGTTATGCGTCATGCGTTATGCGTTATGTGTTATCCATTATGCGTTATGCGATATGCGCTATGCGTTATGCGTTATGCGTTATGCGTTATGCGTTATGCGTTATGCGTTATGCGTTGTGCGTTGTGCGTTGTGCGTTGTGCGTTGTGCGTTGTGCGCTGTGCGTTGTGCGTTGTGCGTTGTGCGTTGTGCGTTGTGCGTTGTGCGTTGTGCGTTATGCGTTATGCGTTATGCGTTATGCGTTATGCGTTATGCGTTATGCGTTATGCGTTATGCGTTATGCGTTATGCGTTATGCGTTATGCGTTATGCGTTATGCGTTATGCGTTATGCGTTATGACTTTTGCGTTATGCGTTATAGGTTATGCGTTATGCGTTATGCGTCATGGGTTATGGGTTATGCGTCATGCGTTACGCGTTATGCGTTATGCGTTATGCGTTATGCGTCATGGGTTATGGGTTATGCGTCATGCGTTACGCGTTATGCGTTATGCGTTATGCGTTGTGCGTTATGCGTTATGCGTTATGCATTATGCGTTATGCGTTATGCGTTATGCGTTATGCGTTATGCGTTATGCGTTATGCGTTATGCGTTATGCGTTATGCGTTATGCGTTATGCGTTATGCGTTATGCGTTATGCGTTATGCGTTATGCGTTATGCGTCATGGGTTATGCGTTATGCGTTATGCGTTATGCGTTATGCGTTATGCGTTATGCGTTATGCGTTATGCGTTATGCGTTATGCGTTATGCGTTATGCGTTATGCGTTATGCGTTATGCGTTATGCGTTATGCGTTATGCGTTATGCGTTTTGCGCTATGCGTTATGCGTTATGTGTTATGCATTATGCGTTATGCGATATGCGCTATGTGTTATGCGTTATGCGTTATGCGTTATCGGCTTTGAGTTATGCGTTATGGGTTATGCGTTATCCGTTATGGATTATGCGTTATGCGTTATGCGATATGCGTTGTGCGTTGTGCGTTGTGCGTTGTGCGTTGTGCGTTGTGCGTTGTGCGTTGTGCGTTGTGCGTTGTGCGTTGTGCGTTGTGCGTTGTGCGTTGTGCGTTGTGCGTTGTGCGTTATGAGTTATGCGTTATGCGTTATGCGTTATGCGGTATGCGTAATGCGTAATGCGTTATGCGTTATGCGTTATACGTTATCGGCTTTGAGTTATGCGTTATGGGTTATGCGTTATCCGTTATGGATTATGCGTTATGGGTTATGCGTTATCCGTTATGCGTTTTGCGTTATGCATTATGCGTTATGCGTTATGCGTTATGCGGTATGCGTTATGCGTTATGCGTTATGCGTTATGCGAAATGCGTTATGGGTTATGCGTTATGCGTTATGCGGTATGCGTAATGCGTTATACGTTATGCGTTATGGGTTATGCGTTGTGCGTTATGCGTTATGCGTTTTGCGCTATGCGTTATGCGTTATCGGCTTTGCGTTATGCGTCATGCGTTATGCGTTATGCGTTATGCGTTATGCGTTATGCGTTATGCGTTATGCGTTGTGCGTTGTGCGTTGTGCGTTGTGCATTATGCGTTATGCGTTATGCGTTATGACTTTTGCGTTATGCGTTATAGGTTATGCGTTATGCGTTATGCGTCATGGGTTATGGGTTATGCGTCATGCGTTACGCGTTATGCGTTATGCGTTATGCGTTATGCGTCATGGGTTATGGGTTATGCGTCATGCGTTATGCGTTATGCGTTATGCGTTATGCGTTGTGCGTTATGCGTTATGCGTTATGCGTTATGCGTTATGCGTTATGCGTTATGCGTTATGCGTTATGCGTTATGCGTTATGCGTTATGCGTTATGCGTTATGCGTTATGCGTTATGCGTTATGCGTTATGCGTTATGCGTTATGCGTTATGCGTTATGCGTCATGGGTTATGCGTTATGCGTTATGCGTTATGCGTTATGCGTTATGCGTTATGCGTTATGCGTTATGCGTTATGCGTTATGCGTTATGCGTTATGCGTTATGCGTTATGCGTTTTGCGCTATGCGTTATGCGTTATGTGTTATGCATTATGCGTTATGCGATATGCGCTATGTGTTATGCGTTATGCGTTATCGGCTTTGAGTTATGCGTTATGGGTTACGCGTTATCCGTTATGGGTTATGCGTTATGCGATATGCGTTGTGCGTTGTGCGTTGTGCGTTGTGCGTTGTGCGTTGTGCGTTGTGCGTTGTGCGTTGTGCGTTGTGCGTTGTGCGTTGTGCGTTGTGCGTTGTGCGTTGTGCGTTGTGCGTTGTGCGTTGTGCGTTGTGCGTTGTGCGTTGTGCGTTGTGCGTTGTGCGTTGTGCGTTGTGCGTTATGAGTTATGCGTTATGCGTTATGCGTTATGCGGTATGCGTAATGCGTAATGCGTTATGCGTTATGCGTTATACGTTATCGGCTTTGAGTTATGCGTTATGGGTTATGCGTTATCCGTTATGGATTATGCGTTATGGGTTATGCGTTATCCGTTATGCGTTTTGCGTTATGCATTATGCGTTATGCGTTATGCGTTATGCGGTATGCGTTATGCGTTATGCGTTATGCGAAATGCGTTATGGGTTATGCGTTGTGCGTTATGCAATATGCGTTTTGCGCTATGCGTTATGCGTCATGCGTTATGCGTTATGTGTTATGCATTATGCGTTATGCGATATGCGCTATGTGTTATGCGTTATGCGTTATCGGCTTTGAGTTATGCGTTATGGGTTATGCGTTATCCGTTATGGATTATGCGTTATGGGTTATGCGTTATCCGTTATGCGTTTTGCGTTATGCATTATGCGTTATGCGTTATGCGTTATGCGTTATGCGTTATGCGTTATGCGAAATGCGTTATAGGTTATGCGTTATGCGTTATGCGTCATGGGTTATGGGTTATGCGTCATGCGTTATGCGTTATGCGTTATCGGCTTTGCGTTATGCGTCATGCGTTATGCGTTATGCGTTATGCGTTATGCGATATGCGTTATGCGTTATGCGTTATCGGCTTTGCGTTATGCGTCATGCGTTATGGGTTGTGCGTTATCCGTTATGGATTATGCGTTATGCATTATGCGTTATGCATTATGCGTTTTGCGTCATGCGTTATGCGTTATCGGCTTTGCGTTATGCGTTATCGGTTATGCGTTATGCGTTATGCGTTGTGCGTTGTGCGTTTTGCGCTATGCGTTATGCGTCATGCGTTATGCGTTATGTGTTATCCATTATGCGTTATGCGATATGCGCTATGCGTTATGCGTTATGCGTTATGCGTTATGCGTTATGCGTTATGCGTTATGCGTTGTGCGTTGTGCGTTGTGCGTTGTGCGTTGTGCGTTGTGCGCTGTGCGTTGTGCGTTGTGCGTTGTGCGTTGTGCGTTGTGCGTTGTGCGTTGTGCGTTGTGCGTTGTGCGTTGTGCGTTGTGCGTTATGCGTCATGCGAAATGCGTTATGGGTTATGCGTTGTGCGTTATGCGTTATGCGTTTTGCGCTATGCGTTATGCGTCATGCGATATGCGTTATGCGTTATGACTTTTGCGTTATGCGGTATGCGTAATGCGTCATGCGTTATACGTTATGCGAAATACGTTATGGGTTATGCGTTGTGCGTCATGCGTTATGCGTTTTGCGCTATGCGTTATGCGTTATCGGCTTTGCGTTATGCGTTATGCGTTATGCGGTATGCGTAATGCGTTATGCGTTATGGGTTATGCGTTGTGCGTTATGCGTTATGCGTTTTGCGCTATGCGTTATGCGTTATCGGCTTTGCGTTATGCGTCATGCGTTATGCGTTATGCGTTATGCGTTATGCGTTATGCGTTATGCGTTATGCGTTATGCGTTGTGCGTTGTGCGTTGTGCGTTGTGCGTTGTGCGTTGTGCGTTGTGCGTTGTGCGTTGTGCGTTGTGCGTTGTGCGTTGTGCGTTGTGCGTTGTGCGTTATGCGTTATGCGAAATGCGTTATGGGTTATGCGTTGTGCGTTATGCGTTATGCGTTTTGCGCTATGCGTTATGCGTCATGCGATATGCGTTATGCGTTATGACTTTTGCGTTATGCGGTATGCGTAATGCGTCATGCGTTATACGTTATGCGAAATACGTTATGGGTTATGCGTTGTGCGTCATGCGTTATGCGTTTTGCGCTATGCGTTATGCGTTATCGGCTTTGCGTTATGCGTCATGCGTTATGCGTTATGCGTTATGCGTTATGCATTATGCGTTGTGCGTTGTGCGTTGTGCGTTGTGCGTTGTGCGTTGTGCGTTGTGCGTTGTGCGTTGTGCGTTGTGCGTTGTGCGTTGTGCGTTGTGCGTTGTGCGTTCTGCGTTATGCGTTATGCGTTATGCGTTATGCGTTATGCGTTATGCGTTATGCGTTATGCGTTATGCGTTATGCGTTATGCGTTATGCGTTATGCGTTATGCGTTATGCGTTATGCGTTATGCGTTATGCGTTATGCGTTATGCGTTATGCGTTATGCGTTATGCGTTATGCGTTATGCGTTATGCGTTATGCGAAATGCGTTATAGGTTATGCGTTATGCGTTATGCGTCATGGGTTATGGGTTATGCGTCATGCGTTACGCGTTATGCGTTATGCGTTATGCGTTATGCGTTATGCGTTATGCGTTATGCGTTATGCGTTATGCGTTATGCGTTATGCGTTATGCGTTATGCGTTATGCGTTATGCGTTATGCGTTATGCGTTATGCGTTATGCGATATGCGTCATGCGTTATGCGTTATGCGTTATGCGTTATGCGTTATGCGTTATGCGTTATGCGTTATGCGTTATGCGTTATGCGTTATGCGTTATGCGTTATGCGTTATGCGTCATGCGTTATGCGTTATGCGTTATGCGTTATGCGTTATGCGTTATGCGTTATGCGTTATGCGTTATGCGTTATGCGTTATGCGTTATGCGTTATGCGTTATGCGTTATGCGTTATGCGTTATGCGTTATGCGTTATGCGTTATGCGTTATGCGTTATGCGTTATGCGTTATGCGTTATGCGTTATGCGTTATGCGTTATGCGGTATGCGTAATGCGTTATGCGTTATGGGTTATGCGTTGTGCGTTATGCGTTATGCGTTTTGCGCTATGCGTTATGCGTTATCGGCTTTGCGTTATGCGCCATGCGTTATGCGTTATGCGTTATGCGTTATGCGTTATGCGTTATGCGTTATGCGTTATGCGTTATGCGTTGTGCGTTGTGCGTTGTGCGTTGTGCGTTGTGCGTTGTGCGTTGTGCGTTGTGCGTTGTGCGTTGTGCGTTATGCGTTATGCGAAATGCGTTATGGGTTATGCGTTGTGCGTTATGCGTTATGCGTTTTGCGCTATGCGTTATGCGTCATGCGATATGCGTTATGCGTTATGACTTTTGCGTTATGCGGTATGCGTAATGCGTCATGCGTTATACGTTATGCGAAATACGTTATGGGTTATGCGTTGTGCGTCATGCGTTATGCGTTTTGCGCTATGCGTTATGCGTTATCGGCTTTGCGTTATGCGTCATGCGTTATGCGTTATGCGTTATGCGTTATGCATTATGCGTTATGCGTTATGCGTTATGCGTTGTGCGTTGTGCGTTGTGCGTTGTGCGTTGTGCATTATGCGTTATGCGTTATGACTTTTGCGTTATGCGTTATGCGGTATGCGTAATGCGTTATGCGTTATGCGTTATGCGACATACGTTATGGGTTATGCGTCGTGCGTTATGCGTTTTGCGCTATGCGTTATGCGTTATCGGCTTTGCGTTATGCGTCATGCGTTGTGCGTTGTGCGTTGTGCGTTGTGCGTTGTGCGTTGTGCGTTGTGCGTTGTGCGTTGTGCGTTGTGCGTTGTGCGTTGTGCGTTGTGCGTTATGAGTTATGCGTTATGCGTTATGCGTTATGCGGTATGCGTAATGCGTAATGCGTTATGCGTTATGCGTTATACGTTATCGGCTTTGAGTTATGCGTTATGGGTTATGCGTTATCCGTTATGGATTATGCGTTATGGGTTATGCGTTATCCGTTATGCGTTTTGCGTTATGCATTATGCGTTATGCGTTATGCGTTATGCGGTATGCGTTATGCGTTATGCGAAATGCGTTATAGGTTATGCGTTATGCGTTATGCGTCATGGGTTATGGGTTATGCGTCATGCGTTATGCGTTATGCGTTATGCGTTATGCGTTATGCGTTCTGCGTTATGCGTTATGCGTTATGCGTTATGCGTTATGCGTTATGCGTTATGCGTTATGCGTTATGCGTTATGCGTTATGCGTTATGCGTTTTGCGTTATGCGTTATGCGTTATGCGTTATGCGTTATGCGTTATGCGTTATGCGTTATGCGTTATGCGTTATGCGTTATGCGTTATGCGTTATGCGTTATGCGGTATGCGTAATGCGTTATGCGTTATGGGTTATGCGTTGTGCGTTATGCGTTATGCGTTTTGCGCTATGCGTTATGCGTTATCGGCTTTGCGTTATGCGTCATGCGTTATGCGTTATGCGTTATGCGTTATGCGTTATGCGTTATGCGTTATGCGTTATGCGTTGTGCGTTGTGCGTTGTGCGTTGTGCATTACGCGTTATGCGTTATGCGTTATGCGTTATGACTTTTGCGTTATGCGTTATGCGGTATGCGTAATGCGTTATGCGTTATGCGTTATGCGACATACGTTATGGGTTATGCGTCGTGCGTTATGCGTTATGCGTTATGCGTTTTGCGCTATGCGTTATGCGTTATCGGCTTTGCGTTATGCGTCATGCGTTGTGCGTTGTGCGTTGTGCGTTGTGCGTTGTGCGTTGTGCGTTGTGCGTTGTGCGTTGTGCGTTGTGCGTTGTGCGTTGTGCGTTGTGCGTTGTGCGTTGTGCGTTATGCGTTATGCGTTATGCGTTATGCGTTATGCGTTATGCGTTATGCGTTATGCGTTATGCGTTATGCGTTATGCGTTATGCGTTATGCGTTATGCGTTATGCGTTATGCGTTATGCGTTATGCGTTATGCGTTATGCGTTATGCGTTATGCGTTATGCGTTATGCGTTATGCGTTATGCGTTATGCGTTATGCGTTATGCGTTATGCGTTATGCGTTATGCGTTATGCGTTATGCGTTATGCGTTATGCGTTATGCGTTATGCGTTATGCGTTTTGCGCTATGCGTTATGCGTCATGCGTTATGCGTTATGTGTTATGCATTATGCGTTATGCGATATGCGCTATGTGTTATGCGTTATGCGTTATGCGTTATCGGCTTTGAGTTATGCGTTATGGGTTATGCGTTATCCGTTATGGATTATGCGTTATGCGTTATGCGTTATGCCTTTTCGTTTTTCGTTATGCGGTATGCGGTATGCGGTATGCGTTATGCGTTATGCGTTATGCGTTATGCGAAATGTGTTATGGGTTTAGCGTTGTGCGTTATGCGTTATGCGTTTTGCGCTATGCGTTATGCGTCATGCGTTATGCGTTATGTGTTATCCATTATGCGTTATGCGATATGCGCTATGTGTTATGCGTTATGCATTATGCGTTATGCGTTATGCGTTATGCGTTATGCGGTATGCGTAATGCGTTATGCGTTATGCGTTATGCGACATACGTTATGGGTTATGCGTCGTGCGTTATGCGTTATGCGTTTTGCGCTATGCGTTATGCGTTATCGGCTTTGCGTTATGCGTCATGCGTTGTGCGTTGTGCGTTGTGCGTTGTGCGTTGTGCGTTGTGCGTTGTGCGTTGTGCGTTGTGCGTTGTGCGTTGTGCGTTGTGCGTTATGAGTTATGCGTTATGCGTTATGCGTTATGCGGTATGCGTAATGCGTAATGCGTTATGCGTTATGCGTTATACGTTATCGGCTTTGAGTTATGCGTTATGGGTTATGCGTTATCCGTCATGGATTATGCGTTATGGGTTATGCGTTATCCGTTATGCGTTTTGCGTTATGCATTATGCGTTATGCGTTATGCGTTATGCGGTATGCGTTATGCGTTATGCGAAATGCGTTATAGGTTATGCGTTATGCGTTATGCGTCATGGGTTATGGGTTATGCGTCATGCGTTATGCGTTATGCGTTATGCGTTATGCGTTATGCGTTCTGCGTTATGCGTTATGCGTTATGCGTTATGCGTTATGCGTTATGCGTTATGCGTTATGCGTTATGCGTTATGCGTTTTGCGTTATGCGTTATGCGTTATGCGTTATGCGTTATGCGTTATGCGTTATGCGTTATGCGTTATGCGTTATGCGTTATGCGTTATGCGTTATGCGTTATGCGGTATGCGTAATGCGTTATGCGTTATGGGTTATGCGTTGTGCGTTATGCGTTATGCGTTTTGCGCTATGCGTTATGCGTTATCGGCTTTGCGTTATGCGTCATGCGTTATGCGTTATGCGTTATGCGTTATGCGTTATGCGTTATGCGTTATGCGTTATGCGTTGTGCGTTGTGCGTTGTGCGTTGTGCATTACGCGTTATGCGTTATGCGTTATGCGTTATGACTTTTGCGTTATGCGTTATGCGGTATGCGTAATGCGTTATGCGTTATGCGTTATGCGACATACGTTATGGGTTATGCGTCGTGCGTTATGCGTTATGCGTTATGCGTTTTGCGCTATGCGTTATGCGTTATCGGCTTTGCGTTATGCGTCATGCGTTGTGCGTTGTGCGTTGTGCGTTGTGCGTTGTGCGTTGTGCGTTGTGCGTTGTGCGTTGTGCGTTGTGCGTTGTGCGTTGTGCGTTGTGCGTTGTGCGTTGTGCGTTGTGCGTTGTGCGTTATGCGTTATGCGTTATGCGTTATGCGTTATGCGTTATGCGTTATGCGTTATGCGTTATGCGTTATGCGTTATGCGTTATGCGTTATGCGTTATGCGTTATGCGTTATGCGTTATGCGTTATGCGTTATGCGTTATGCGTTATGCGTTATGCGTTATGCGTTATGCGTTATGCGTTATGCGTTATGCGTTATGCGTTATGCGTTATGCGTTATGCGTTATGCGTTATGCGTTATGCGTTATGCGTTATGCGTTTTGCGCTATGCGTTATGCGTCATGCGTTATGCGTTATGTGTTATGCATTATGCGTTATGCGATATGCGCTATGTGTTATGCGTTATGCGTTATGCGTTATCGGCTTTGAGTTATGCGTTATGGGTTATGCGTTATCCGTTATGGATTATGCGTTATGCGTTATGCGTTATGCCTTTTCGTTTTTCGTTATGCGGTATGCGGTATGCGGTATGCGTTATGCGTTATGCGTTATGCGTTATGCGAAATGTGTTATGGGTTTAGCGTTGTGCGTTATGCGTTATGCGTTTTGCGCTATGCGTTATGCGTCATGCGTTATGCGTTATGTGTTATCCATTATGCGTTATGCGATATGCGCTATGTGTTATGCGTTATGCATTATGCGTTATGCGTTATGCGTTATGCGTTATGCGTTATGCGTTATGCGTTATGCGTTATGCGTTATGCGTTATGCGTTGTGCGTTGTGCGTTGTGCGTTGTGCGTTGTGCGTTGTGCGTTGTGCGTTGTGCGTTGTGCGTTGTGCGTTGTGCGTTGTGCGTTGTGCGTTGTGCGTTGTGCGTTGTGCGTTGTGCGTTGTGCGTTGTGCGTTGTGCGTTGTGCGTTATGCGTTATGCGAAATGCGTTATGGGTTATGCGTTGTGCGTTATGCGTTATGCGTTTTGCGCTATGCGTTATGCGTCATGCGATATGCGTTATGCGTTATGACTTTTGCGTTATGCGGTATGCGTAATGCGTCATGCGTTATACGTTATGCGAAATACGTTATGGGTTATGCGTTGTGCGTCATGCGTTATGCGTTTTGCGCTATGCGTTATGCGTTATCGGCTTTGCGTTATGCGTCATGCGTTATGCGTTATGCGTTATGCATTATGCGTTGTGCGTTGTGCGTTGTGCGTTGTGCGTTGTGCGTTGTGCGTTGTGCGTTGTGCGTTGTGCGTTGTGCGTTGTGCGTTGTGCGTTGTGCGTTGTGCGTTGTGCGTTGTGCGTTGTGCGTTGTGCGTTGTGCGTTGTGCGTTGTGCGTTGTGCGCTGTGCGTTGTGCGTTCTGCGTTATGCGTTATGCGTTATGCGTTATGCGTTATGCGTTATGCGTTATGCGTTATGCGTTATGCGTTATGCGTTGTGCGTTGTGCGTTGTGCGTTATGCGTTATGCGTTATGCGTTATGCGTTATGCGTTATGCGTTATGCGTTATGCGTTATGCGTTATGCGTTGTGCGTCATGCGTTATGCGTTTTGCGCTATGCGTTATGCGTTATCGGCTTTGCGTTATGCGTCATGCGTTATGCGTTATGCGTTATGCGTTATGCGTTATGAGTTATGCATTATGCGTTGTGCGTTGTGCGTTGTGCGTTGTGCGTTGTGCGTTGTGCGTTGTGCGTTGTGCGTTGTGCGTTGTGCGTTGTGCGTTGTGCGTTGTGCGTTGTGCGTTGTGCGTTGTGCGTAATGCGTAATGCGTTATGCGTTATACGTTATCGGCTTTGAGTTATGCGTTATGGGTTATGCGTTATCCGTTATGGATTATGCGTTATGGGTTATGCGTTATCCGTTATGCGTTTTGCGTTATGCATTATGCGTTATGCGTTATGCGTTATGCGGTATGCGTTATGCGTTATGCGTTATGCGAAATGCGTTATGGGTTATGCGTTGTGCGTTATGCGTTATGCGTTATGCGTTATGCGTTATGCGTTATGCATTATGCGTTATGCGTTATGCGTTATGCGTTATGCGGTATGCGTAATGCGTAATGCGTTATGCGTTATACGTTATCGGCTTTGCGTTATGCGTTATGGGTTATGCGTTATCCGTTATGGATTATGCGTTATGGGTTATGCGTTATCCGTTATGCGTTATGCGTTATGCGTTGTGCGTCATGCGTTATGCGTTTTGCGCTATGCGTTATGCGTTATCGGCTTTGCGTTATGCGTCATGCGTTATGCGTTATGCGTTATGCGTTATGAGTTATGCATTATGCGTTGTGCGTTGTGCGTTGTGCGTTGTGCGTTGTGCGTTGTGCGTTATGCGTTATGCGTTATGCGTTATGCGTTATGCGTTATGCGTTATGCGTTATGCGTTATGCGTTATGCGTTATGCGTTATGCGTTATGCGTTATGCGTTATGCGATATGCGCTATGTGTTATGCGTTATGCGTTATGCGTTATCGGCTTTGAGTTATGCGTTATGGGTTATGCGATATCCGTTATGGATTATGCGTTATGGGTTATGCGTTATCCGTTATGCGTTTTGCGTTATGCATTATGCGTTATGCGTTATGCGTTATGCGTTATGCGTTATCGGCTTTGCGTTATGCGTCATGCGTTATGCGTTATGCGTTATGCGTTATGCGTTGTGCGTTGTGCGTTGTGCGTTGTGCGTTGTGCGTTATGCGTTATGCGGTATGCGTTATGCGTTATGCGTTATGCGAAATGCGTTATGGGTTATGCGTTGTGCGTTATGCAATATGCGTTTTGCGCTATGCGTTAGGCGTCATGCGTTATGCGTTATGTGTTATGCATTATGCGTTATGCGATATGCGCTATGTGTTACGCGTTATGCGTTATGCGTTATCGGCTTTGAGTTATGCGTTATGGGTTATGCGTTATCCGTTATGGATTATGCGTTATGGGTTATGCGTTATCCGTTATGCGTTTTGCGTTATGCATTATGCGTTATGCGTTATGCGTTATGCGTTATGCGTTATGCGTTATGCGTTATGCGTTATGCGTTATGCGTTATGCGTTATGCGTTATGCGTTATGCGTTATGCGTTATGCGTTATGCGTTATGCGTTATGCGTTATGCGTTATGCGTTATGCGTTATGCGTTATGCGTTATGCGTTATGCGTTATGCGTTATGCGTTATGCGTTATGCGTTATGCGTTATGCGTTATGCGTTATGCGTTATGCGTTATGCGTTATGCGTTATGCGTTATGCGTTATGCGTTTTGCGTTATGCGTTTTGCGTTATGCGTTATGCGTTATGCGTTATGCGTTATGCATTATGCGTTATGCGATATGCGCTATGTGTTATGCGTTATGCGTTATGCGTTATCGGCTTTGAGTTATGCGTTATGGGTTATGCGTTATCCGTTATGGATTATGCGTTATGGGTTATGCGTTATCCGTTATGCGTTTTGCGTTATGCATTATGCGTTATGCGTTATGCGTTATGCGTTATGCGTTATGCGTCATGGGTTATGCGTTATGCGTTATGCGTTATGCGTTATGCGTTATGCGTTATGCGTTATGCGTTATGCGTTATGCGTTATGCGTTATGCGTTATGCGTTATGCGTTATGCGTTATGCGTTATGCGTTATGCGTTATGCGTTATGCGTTATGCGTTATGCGTTATGCATTATGCGTTATGCGTTATGCGTTATGCGGTATGCGTAATGCGTAATGCGTTATGCGTTATACGTTATCGGCTTTGAGTTATGCGTTATGGGTTATGCGTTATCCGTTATGGATTATGCGTTATGGGTTATGCGTTATCCGTTATGCGTTTTGCGTTATGCATTATGCGTTATGCGTTATGCGTTATGCGTTATGCGGTATGCGTTATGCGTTATGCGTTATGCGAAATGCGTTATGGGTTATGCGTTGTGCGTTATGCGTTATGCGTTTTGCGCTATGCGTTATGCGTTATGTGTTATGCATTATGCGTTATGCGATATGCGCTATGTGTTATGCGTTATGCGTTATGCGTTATCGGCTTTGAGTTATGCGTTATGGGTTATGCGTTATCCGTTATGGATTATGCGTTATGGGTTATGCGTTATCCGTAATGCGTTTTGCGTTATGCATTATGCGTTATGCGTTATGCGTTATGCGTTATGCGTTATGCGTTATGCGTTATGCGTTATGCGTTATGCGAAATGCGTTATAGGTTATGCGTTATGCGTTATGCGTCATGGGTTATGGGTTATGCGTCATGCGTTATGCGTTATGCGTTATGCGTTATGCGTTATGCGTTATGCGTTATGCGTTATGCGTTATGCGTTATGCGTTATGCGTTATGCGTTATGCGTTATGCGTTATGCGTTATGCGTTATGCGTTATGCGTTATGCGTTATGCGTTATGCGTTATGCGTTATGGGTTATGCGTTATGCGTTATGCGTTATGCGTTATGCGTTATGCGTTATGCGTTATGCGTTATGCGTTATGCGGTATGCGTAATGCGTTATGCGTTATGGGTTATGCGTTGTGCGTTATGCGTTATGCGTTTTGCGCTATGCGTTATGCGTTATCGGCTTTGCGTTATGCGTCATGCGTTATGCGTTATGCGTTATGCGTTATGCGTTATGCGTTATGCGTTATGCGTTATGCGTTATGCGTTATGCGTTATGCGTTATGCGTTATGCGTTATGCGTTATGGGTTATGCGTTATGCGTTATGCGTTATGCGTTATGCGTTATGCGTTATGCGTTATGCGTTTTGCGTTATGCGTTTTGCGTTATGCGTTATGCGTTATGCGTTATGCGTTATGCATTATGCGTTATGCGATATGCGCTATGTGTTATGCGTTATGCGTTATGCGTTATCGGCTTTGAGTTATGCGTTATGGGTTATGCGTTATCCGTTATGGATTATGCGTTATGGGTTATGCGTTATCCGTTATGCGTTTTGCGTTATGCATTATGCGTTATGCGTTATGCGTTATGCGTTATGCGTTATGCGTCATGGGTTATGCGTTATGCGATATGCGCTATGTGTTATGCGTTATGCGTTATGCGTTATCGGCTTTGAGTTATGCGTTATGGGTTATGCGTTATCCGTTATGGATTATGCGTTATGGGTTATGCGTTATCCGTTATGCGTTTTGCGTTATGCATTATGCGTTATGCGTTATGCGTTATGCGTTATGCGTTATCGGCTTTGCGTTATGCGTCATGCGTTATGCGTTATGCGTTATGCGTTATGCGTTATGCGTTGTGCGTTGTGCGTTGTGCGTTGTGCGTTGTGCGTTATGCGTTATGCGGTATGCGTTATGCGTTATGCGTTATGCGAAATGCGTTATGGGTTATGCGTTGTGCGTTATGCAATATGCGTTTTGCGCTATGCGTTAGGCGTCATGCGTTATGCGTTATGTGTTATGCATTATGCGTTATGCGATATGCGCTATGTGTTACGCGTTATGCGTTATGCGTTATCGGCTTTGAGTTATGCGTTATGGGTTATGCGTTATCCGTTATGGATTATGCGTTATGGGTTATGCGTTATCCGTTATGCGTTTTGCGTTATGCATTATGCGTTATGCGTTATGCGTTATGCGTTATGCGTTATGCGTTATGCGTTATGCGTTATGCGTTATGCGTTATGCGTTATGCGTTATGCGTTATGCGTTATGCGTTATGCGTTATGCGTTATGCGTTATGCGTTATGCGTTATGCGTTATGCGTTATGCGTTATGCGTTATGCGTTATGCGTTATGCGTTATGCGTTATGCGTTATGCGTTATGCGTTATGCGTTATGCGTTATGCGTTATGCGTTATGCGTTATGCGTTATGCGTTATGCGTTATGCGTTATGCGTTTTGCGTTATGCGTTTTGCGTTATGCGTTATGCGTTATGCGTTATGCGTTATGCATTATGCGTTATGCGATATGCGCTATGTGTTATGCGTTATGCGTTATGCGTTATCGGCTTTGAGTTATGCGTTATGGGTTATGCGTTATCCGTTATGGATTATGCGTTATGGGTTATGCGTTATCCGTTATGCGTTTTGCGTTATGCATTATGCGTTATGCGTTATGCGTTATGCGTTATGCGTTATGCGTCATGGGTTATGCGTTATGCGTTATGCGTTATGCGTTATGCGTTATGCGTTATGCGTTATGCGTTATGCGTTATGCGTTATGCGTTATGCGTTATGCGTTATGCGTTATGCGTTATGCATTATGCGTTATGCGTTATGCGTTATGCGGTATGCGTAATGCGTAATGCGTTATGCGTTATACGTTATCGGCTTTGAGTTATGCGTTATGGGTTATGCGTTATCCGTTATGGATTATGCGTTATGGGTTATGCGTTATCCGTTATGCGTTTTGCGTTATGCATTATGCGTTATGCGTTATGCGTTATGCGTTATGCGGTATGCGTTATGCGTTATGCGTTATGCGAAATGCGTTATGGGTTATGCGTTGTGCGTTATGCGTTATGCGTTTTGCGCTATGCGTTATGCGTTATGTGTTATGCATTATGCGTTATGCGATATGCGCTATGTGTTATGCGTTATGCGTTATGCGTTATCGGCTTTGAGTTATGCGTTATGGGTTATGCGTTATCCGTTATGGATTATGCGTTATGGGTTATGCGTTATCCGTAATGCGTTTTGCGTTATGCATTATGCGTTATGCGTTATGCGTTATGCGTTATGCGTTATGCGTTATGCGTTATGCGTTATGCGTTATGCGAAATGCGTTATAGGTTATGCGTTATGCGTTATGCGTCATGGGTTATGGGTTATGCGTCATGCGTTATGCGTTATGCGTTATGCGTTATGCGTTATGCGTTATGCGTTATGCGTTATGCGTTATGCGTTATGCGTTATGCGTTATGCGTTATGCGTTATGCGTTATGCGTTATGCGTTATGCGTTATGCGTTATGCGTTATGGGTTATGCGTTATGCGTTATGCGTTATGCGTTATGCGTTATGCGTTATGCGTTATGCGTTATGCGTTATGCGGTATGCGTAATGCGTTATGCGTTATGGGTTATGCGTTGTGCGTTATGCGTTATGCGTTTTGCGCTATGCGTTATGCGTTATCGGCTTTGCGTTATGCGTCATGCGTTATGCGTTATGCGTTATGCGTTATGCGTTATGCGTTATGCGTTATGCGTTATGCGTTATGCGTTATGCGTTATGCGTTATGCGTTATGCGTTATGCGTTATGCGTTATGGGTTATGCGTTATGCGTTATGCGTTATGCGTTATGCGTTATGCGTTATGCGTTATGCGTTATGCGTTATGCGTTTTGCGTTATGCGTTTTGCGTTATGCGTTATGCGTTATGCGTTATGCGTTATGCATTATGCGTTATGCGATATGCGCTATGTGTTATGCGTTATGCGTTATGCGTTATCGGCTTTGAGTTATGCGTTATGGGTTATGCGTTATCCGTTATGGATTATGCGTTATGGGTTATGCGTTATCCGTTATGCGTTTTGCGTTATGCATTATGCGTTATGCGTTATGCGTTATGCGTTATGCGTTATGCGTCATGGGTTATGCGTTATGCGTTATGCGTTATGCGTTATGCGTTATGCGTTATGCGTTATGCGTTATGCGTTATGCGTTATGCGTTATGCGTTATGCGTTATGCGTTATGCGTTATGCGTTATGCGTTATGCGTTATGCGTTATGCGTTATGCGTTATGCGTTATGCGTTATGCGTTATGCGTTATGCATTATGCGTTATGCGTTATGCGTTATGCGGTATGCGTAATGCGTAATGCGTTATGCGTTATACGTTATCGGCTTTGAGTTATGCGTTATGGGTTATGCGTTATCCGTTATGGATTATGCGTTATGGGTTATGCGTTATCCGTTATGCGTTTTGCGTTATGCATTATGCGTTATGCGTTATGCGTTATGCGGTATGCGTTATGCGTTATGCGTTATGCGAAATGCGTTATGGGTTATGCGTTGTGCGTTATGCGTTATGCGTTTTGCGCTATGCGTTATGCGTTATGTGTTATGCATTATGCGTTATGCGATATGCGCTATGTGTTATGCGTTATGCGTTATGCGTTATCGGCTTTGAGTTATGCGTTATGGGTTATGCGTTATCCGTTATGGATTATGCGTTATGGGTTATGCGTTATCCGTAATGCGTTTTGCGTTATGCATTATGCGTTATGCGTTATGCGTTATGCGTTATGCGTTATGCGTTATGCGTTATGCGTTATGCGAAATGCGTTATAGGTTATGCGTTATGCGTTATGCGTCATGGGTTATGGGTTATGCGTCATGCGTTATGCGTTATGCGTTATGCGTTATGCGTTATGCGTTATGCGTTATGCGTTATGCGTTATGCGTTATGCGTTATGCGTTATGCGTTATGCGTTATGCGTTATGCGTTATGCGTTATGCGTTATGCGTTATGCGTTATGCGTTATGCGTTATGCGTTATGCGTTATGCGTTATGCGTTATGCGTTATGCGTTATGCGTTATGCCTTATGCGTTATGCGTTATGCGTTATCGGCTTTGCGGCATGCGTTATGCGGTATGCGTTATGCGTTATGCGTTATCCGTTATGCGTTATGCGTTATACGTTATACGTTATGCGTTATGCGTTATGCGTTATGCGTTATGGGTTATGCGTCATGCGTTATGCGTTATGCATTATGCGTTATGCGTTATGCGGTATGGGTTATGCGTTATGCGTTATGCGTTATGCGTTATGCGTCATGCGTTATGCGTTATGCGTTATGCGTTATGCGTTATGCGTTATGCGTTATGCGTTATGCGTTATGCGTTATGCGTTATGCGTTATGCGTTATGCGTTATGCGTTATGCGTTATTCGTTATGCGTTATGCGTTATGCGTTATGCGTTATACGTTATGCGTTATGCGTTATGCGTTATGCGTTATGCGTTATGCGTTATGCGTTATGCGTTATGCGTTATGCGTTATGCGTTATGCGTTATGCGTTATGCGTTATGCGTTATGCGTTATGCGTTATGCGTTATGCGTTATGCGTTATGCGTTATGCGTTATGCGTTATGCGTTATGCGTTATGCGTTATGCGTTATGCGTTATGCGTTATGCGTTATGCGTTATGCGTTATGCGTTATGCGTTATGCGTTATGCGTTATGCGTTATGCGTTATGCGTTATGCGTTATGCGTTATGCGTTATGCGTTATGCGTTATGCGTTATGCGTTATGCGTTATGCGTTATGCGTTATGCGTTATGCGTTATGCGTTATGCGTTATGCGTTATGCGTTATGCGTTATGCGTTATGCGTTATGCGTTATGCGTAATGCGTTATGCGTTATGCGTTATGCGTTATGCGTTATGCGTTATGCGTTATGCGTTATGCGTTATGCGTTATGCGTTAGGTGTTATGCGTTATGCGTTATGCGTTATGCGTTATGCGTTATGCGTCATGGGTTATGCGTAATGCGTTATGCGTTATCGGCTTTGCGTTATGCGTTATGGGTTATGCGTTATCCGTTATGGATTATGCGTTATGTATTATGCGTTATGTATTATGCGTTATGCGTTCTGCGTTATGCGTTCTGCGTCCTGCGTTAGGCGTTATGCGTTATGCGTTGTGCGTTGCGCGTTGTGCGTTCTGCGTAGTGCGTTGTGCGTTATGCGTTATGCGTTATGGGCTTTGCGTTATGCGTCATGCGTTATGCGATATGCGTTATGCGTTATGCGTTATCGGCTTTGCGTTATGCGTCGTGCGTTATGGGTTGTGCGTTATCCGTTATGGATTATGCGTTATGCATTATGCGCTATGCATTATGCGTTTTGCGTTATGCGTTTTGCGTTATGCGTTATGCGTTATGCGTTATGCGTTATGCGTTATGCGTTATGCGTTATGCGTTATGCGTTATGCGTTATGCGTTATGCGTTATGCGTTATGCGTCATGCGTTATGCGTTATGCGTTATGCGTTATGCGTTATGCGTTATGCGTTATGCGTTATGCGTTATGCGTTATGCGTTATGCGTTATGCGTTATGCGTTATGCGTTATGCGTTATGCGTTATGCGTTATGCGTTATGCGTTATGCGTTATGCGTTATGCGTTATGCGTTATGCGTTATGCGTTATGCGTTATGCGTTATGCGTTATGCGTTATGCGTTATCGGCTTTGCGTTATGCGATATGCGTTATGCGTTATGCGTTATGCGTTATGCGTTATGCGTTATGCGTTATGCGTTATGCGTTATGCGTTATGCGTTATGCGTTATGCGTTATGCGTTATGCGTTATGCGTTATGCGTTATGCGTTATGCGTTATGCGTTATGCGTTATGCGTTATGCGTTATGCGTTATGCGTTATGCGTTATGCGTTATGCGTTATGCGTTATGCGTTATGCGTTATGCGTTATGCGTTATGCGTTATGCGTTATGCGTTATGCGTTATGCGTAATGCGTTATGCGTTATGCGTTATGCGTTATGCGTTATGCGTTATGCGTTATGCGTTATGCGTTATGCGTTATGCGTTATGCGTTATGCGTTATGCGTTATGCGTTATGCGTTATGCGTTATGCGTTATGCGTTATGCGTTATGCGTTATGCGTTATGCGTTATGCGTTATGCGTTATGCGTTATGCGTTATGCGTTATGCGTTATGCGTTATGCGTTATGCGTTATGCGTTATGCGTTATGCGTTATGCGTTATGCGTTATGCGTTATGCGTTATGCGTTATGCGTTATGCGTTATGCGTTATGCGTTATGCGTTATGCGTTATGCGTTATGCGTTATGCGTTATGCGTTATGCGTTATGCGTTATGCGTTATGCGTTATGCGTTATGCGTTATGCGTTATGCGTTATGCGTTATGCGTTATGCGTTATGCGTTATGCGTTATGCGTTATGCGTTATGCCTTATGCGTTATGCGTTATCGGCTTTGCGGCATGCGTTACGCGGTATGCGTTATGCGTTATGCGTTATCCGTTATGCGTTATGCGTTATACGTTATGCGTTATGCGTTATGCGTTATGCGTTATGGGTTATGCGTCATGCGTTATGCGTTATGCGTTATGCATTATGCGTTATGCGTTATGCGGTATGGGTTATGCGTTATGCGTTATGCGTTATGCGTTATGCGTTATGCGTCATGCGTTATGCGTTATGCGTTATGCGTTATCGGCTTTGCGTTATGCGTTATCGGTTATGCGTTATGCGTAATGCGTTGTGCGTTGTGCGTTCTGCGTTGTGCGTTGTGCGTTGTGCGTTGTGCGTTATGCGTTATGCGTTATGCGTTATGCGTTATGCGTTATGCGTTATGCGTTATGCGTTATGCGTTATGCGTTATGCGTTATTCGTTATGCGTTATGCGTTATGCGTTATGCGTTATGCGTTATGCGTTATGCGTTATGCGTTATGCGTTTTGCGTTATGCGTTATGCGTTATGCGTTATGCGTTATGCGTTATGCGTTATGCGTTATGCGTTATGCGTTATGCGTTATGCGTTATGCGTTATGCGTTATGCGTTATGCGTTATGCGTTATGCGTTATGCGTTATGCGTTATGCGTTATGCGTTATGCGTTATGCGTTATGCGTTATGCGTTATGCGTTATGCGTTATGCGTTATGCGTTATGCGTTATGCGTTATGCGTAATGCGTTATGCGTTATGCGTTATGCGTTATGCGTTATGCGTTATGCGTTATGCGTTATGCGTTATGCGTTATGCGTTAGGTGTTATGCGTTATGCGTTATGCGTTATGCGTTATGCGTCATGGGTTATGCGTAATGCGTTATGCGTTATCGGCTTTGCGTTATGCGTTATGGGTTATGCGTTATCCGTTATGGATTATGCGTTATGTATTATGCGTTATGTATTATGCGTTATGCGTTCTGCGTTATGCGTTCTGCGTCCTGCGTTAGGCGTTATGCGTTATGCGTTGTGCGTTGCGCGTTGTGCGTTCTGCGTTGTGCGTTGTGCGTTATGCGTTATGCGTTATGGGCTTTGCGTTATGCGTCATGCGTTATGCGATATGCGTTATGCGTTATGCGTTATCGGCTTTGCGTTATGCGTCGTGCGTTATGGGTTGTGCGTTATCCGTTATGGATTATGCGTTATGCATTATGCGCTATGCATTATGCGTTTTGCGTTATGCGTTTTGCGTTATGCGTTATGCGTTATGCGTTATGCGTTATGCGTTATGCGTTATGCGTTATGCGTTATGCGTTATGCGTTATGCGTTATGCGTCATGCGTTATGCGTTATGCGTTATGCGTTATGCGTTATGCGTTATGCGTTATGCGTTATACGTTATGCGTTATGCGTTATGCGTTATGCGTTATGCGTTATGCGTTATGCGTTATGCGTTATGCGTTATGCGTTATGCGTTATGCGTTATGCGTTATGCGTTATGCGTTATGCGTTATGCGTTATGCGTTATGCGTTATGCGTTATGCGTTATGCGTTATGCGTTATGCGTTATGCGTTATGCGTTATCGGCTTTGCGTTATGCGTCATGCGTTATGCGTTATGCGATATGCGTTATGCGTTATGCGTTATCGGCTTTGCGTTATGCGTCATGCGTTATGGGTTGTGCGTTATCCGTTATGGATTATGCGTTATGCATTATGCGTTATGCATTATGCGTTTTGCGTTATGCGTTTTGCGTTATGCGTTATGCGTTATGCGTTATGCGTTATGCGTTATGCGTTATGCGTTATGCGTTATGCGTCATGCGTTATGCGTTATGCGTTATGCGTCATGCGTCATGCGTCATGCGTTATGCGTTATGCGTTATGCGTTATGCGTTATGCGTTATGCGTTATGCGTTATGCGTTATGCGTTATGCGTTATGCGTTATGCGGTATGCGTTATGCGTTATGCGTTATGCGTTATGCGTTATGCGTTATGCGTTATGCGTTATGCGTTATGCGTTATGCGTTATGCGTTATGCGTTATGCGTTATGCGTTATGCGTTATGCGTTATGCGTTATGCGTTATGCGTTATGCGTTATGCGTTCTGCGTTATGCGTTATGCGTTATGCGTTATGCGTTATGCGTTATGCGTTATGCGTTATGCGTTATGCGTTATGCGTTATGCGTTATGCGTTATGCGTTATGCGTTATGCGTTATACGTTATGCGTTATGCGTTATGCGTTATGCGTTATGCGTTATGCGTTATGCGTTATGCGTTATGCGTTATGCGTTATGCGTTATGCGTTATGCGTTATGCGTTATGCGTTATGCGTTATGCGTTATGCGTTATGCGTTATGCGTTATGCGTTATGCGTTATGCGTTATGCGTTATGCGTTATGCGTTATGCGTTATGCGTTATGCGTTATGCGTTATGCGTTATGCGTTATCGGCTTTGCGTTATGCGTTATCGGCTTTGCGTTATGCGTCATGCGTTATGCGTTATGCGATATGCGTTATGCGTTATGCGTTATCGGCTTTGCGTTATGCGTCATGCGTTATGGGTTGTGCGTTATCCGTTATGGATTATGCGTTATGCATTATGCGTTATGCATTATGCGTTTTGCGTTATGCGTTTTGCGTTATGCGTTATGCGTTATGCGTTATGCGTTATGCGTTATGCGTTATGCGTTATGCGTTATGCGTCATGCGTTATGCGTTATGCGTTATGCGTTATGCGTCATGCGTCATGCGTCATGCGTTATGCGTTATGCGTTATGCGTTATGCGTTATGCGTTATGCGTTATGCGTTATGCGTTATGCGTTATGCGTTATGCGGTATGCGTTATGCGTTATGCGTTATGCGTTATGCGTTATGCGTTATGCGTTATGCGTTATGCGTTATGCGTTATGCGTTATGCGTTATGCGTTATGCGTTATGCGTTATGCGTTATGCGTTATGCGTTATGCGTTATGCGTTATGCGTTCTGCGTTATGCGTTATGCGTTATGCGTTATGCGTTATGCGTTATGCGTTATGCGTTATGCGTTATGCGTTATGCGTTATGCGTTATGCGTTATGCGTTATGCGTTATGCGTTATGCGTTATGCGTTATGCGTTATGCGTTATGCGTTATGCGTTATGCGTTATGCGTTATGCGTTATGCGTTATGCGTTATGCGTTATGCGTTATGCGTTATGCGTTATGCGTTATGCGTTATGCGTTATGCGTTATGCGTTATGCGTTATGCGTTATGCGTTATGCGTTATGCGTTATGCGTTATGCGTTATGCGTTATGCGTTATGCGTTATGCGTTATGCGTTATGCGTTATGCGTTATGCGTTATGCGTTATGCGTTATGCGTTATGCGTTATGCGTTATGCGTTATGCGTTATGCGTTATGCGTTATGCGTTATGCGTTATGCGTTCTGCGTCCTGCGTTAGGCGTTATGCGTTATGCGTTGTGCGTTGCGCGTTGTGCGTTCTGCGTTGTGCGTTGTGCGTTATGCGTTATGCGTTATGGGCTTTGCGTTATGCGTCATGCGTTATGCGATATGCGTTATGCGTTATGCGTTATCGGCTTTGCGTTATGCGTCGTGCGTTATGGGTTGTGCGTTATCCGTTATGGATTATGCGTTATGCATTATGCGCTATGCATTATGCGTTTTGCGTTATGCGTTTTGCGTTATGCGTTATGCGTTATGCGTTATGCGTTATGCGTTATGCGTTATGCGTTATGCGTTATGCGTTATGCGTTATGCGTTTTGCGTTATGCGTCATGCGTTATGCGTTATGCGTTATGCGTTATGCGTTATGCGTTATGCGTTATGCGTTATGCGTTATGCGTTATGCGTTATGCGTTATGCGTTATGCCTTATGCGTTATGCGTTATGCGTTATGCGTTATGCGTTATGCGTTATGCGTTATGCGTTATGCGTTATGCGTTATGCGTTATGCGTTATGCGTTATGCGTTATGCGTTATGCGTTATGCGTTATGCGTTATGCGTTATGCGTTATGCGTTATGCGTTATGCGTTATGCGTTATGCGTTATGCGTTATCGGCTTTGCGTTATGCGTCATGCGTTATGCGTTATGCGATATGCGTTATGCGTTATGCGTTATCGGCTTTGCGTTATGCGTCATGCGTTATGGGTTGTGCGTTATCCGTTATGGATTATGCGTTATGCATTATGCGTTATGCATTATGCGTTTTGCGTTATGCGTTTTGCGTTATGCGTTATGCGTTATGCGTTATGCGTTATGCGTTATGCGTTATGCGTTATGCGTTATGCGTTATGCGTCATGCGTTATGCGTTATGCGTTATGCGTTATGCGTTATGCGTTATGCGTTATGCGTTATGCGTTATGCGTTATGCGTTATGCGTTATGCGTTATGCGTTATGCGTTATGCGTTATGCGTTATGCGTTATGCGTTATGCGTTATGCGTTATCCGTTATGCGTTATGCGTTATGCGTTATGCGTTATGCGTTATGCGTTATGCGTTATGCGTTATGCGTTATGCGTTATGCGTTATGCGTTATGCGTTATGCGTTATGCGTTATGCGTTATGCGTTATGCGTTATGCGTTATGCGTTATGCGTTATGCGTTATGCGTTATGCGTTATGCGCTATGCGTTATGCGTTATGCGTTATGCGTAATGCGTTATGCGTTATGCGTTATGCGTTATGCGTTATGCGTTATGCGTTATGCGTTATGCGTTATGCGTTATGCGTTATGCGTTATGCGTTATGCGTTATGCGTTATGCGTTATGCGTTATGCGTTATGCGTTATGCGTTATGCGTTATGCGTTATGCGTTATGCGTTATGCGTTATGCGTTATGCGTTATGCGTTATGCGTTATGCGTTATGCGTTATGCGTTATGCGTCATGGGTTATGCGTAATGCGTTATGCGTTATCGGCTTTGCGTTATGCGTTCTGCGTTATGCGTTATGCGTTATGCGTTATGCGTTATGCGTTATGCGTTATGCGTTATGCGTTATGCGTTATGCGTTATGCGTTATGCGTTATGCGTTATGCGTTATGCGTTATGCGTTATGCGTTATTCGTTATGCATTATGCGTTATGCGTTATGCGGTATGGGTTATGCGTTATGCGTTATGCGTTATGCGTTATGCGTTATGCGTCATGCGTTATGCGTTATGCGTTATGCGTTATCGGCTTTGCGTTATGCGTTATCGGTTATGCGTTATGCGTAATGCGTTGTGCGTTGTGCGTTCTGCGTTGTGCGTTGTGCGTTGTGCGTTGTGCGTTGTGCGTTGTGCGTTCTGCGTTATGCGTTCTGCGTTATGCGTTATGCGTTATGCGTTATGCGTTATGCGTTATGCGTTATGCGTTATTCGTTATGCGTTATGCGTTATGCGTTATGCGTTATACGTTATGCGTTATGCGTTATGCGTTATGCGTTATGCGTTATGCGTTATGCGTTATGCGTTATGCGTTATGCGTTATGCGTTATGCGTTATGCGTTATGCGTTATGCGTTATGCGTTATGCGTTATGCGTTATGCGTTATGCGTTATGCGTTATGCGTTATGCGTTATGCGTTATGCGTTATGCGTTATGCGTTATGCGTTATGCGTTATGCGTTATGCGTTATGCGTTAGGCGTTATGCGTTATGCGTTATGCGTTATGCGTTATGCGTTATGCGTTATGCGTTATGCGTTATGCGTTATGCGTTATGCGTTATGCGTTATGCGTTATGCGTTATGCGTTATGCGTTATGCGTTATGCGTTATGCGTTATGCGTTATGCGTTATGCGTTATGCGTTATGCGTTATGCGTTATGCGTTATGCGTTATGCGTTATGCGTTATCGGCTTTGCGTTATGCGTCATGCGTTATGCGTTATGCGATATGCGTTATGCGTTATGCGTTATCGGCTTTGCGTTATGCGTTATGCGTTATGCGTTATGCGTTATGCGTTATGCGTTATGCGTTATGCGTTATGGATTATGCGTTATGCATTATGCGTTATGCATTATGCGTTTTGCGTTATGCGTTTTGCGTTATGCGTTATGCGTTATGCGTTATGCGTTATGCGTTATGCGTTATGCGTTATGCGTTATGCGTTATGCGTCATGCGTTATGCGTTATGCGTTATGCGTTATGCGTTATGCGTTATGCGTTATGCGTTATGCGTTATGCGTTATGCGTTATGCGTTATGCGTTATGCGTTATGCGTTATGCGTTATGCGTTATGCGTTATGCGTTATGCGTTATGCGTTATGCGTTATGCGTTATGCGTTATGCGTTATGCGTTATGCGTTATGCGTTATGCGTTATGCGTTATGCGTTATGCGTTATGCGTTATGCGTTATGCGTTATGCGTTATGCGTTATGCGTTATGCGTTATGCGTTATGCGTTATGCGTTATGCGTTATGCGTTATGCGTTATGCGTTATGCGTTATGCGCTATGCGTTATGCGTTATGCGTTATGCGTAATGCGTTATGCGTTATGCGTTATGCGTTATGCGTTATGCGTTATGCGTTATGCGTTATGCGTTATGCGTTATGCGTTATGCGTTATGCGTTATGCGTTATGCGTTATGCGTTATGCGTTATGCGTTATGCGTTATGCGTTATGCGTTATGCGTTATGCGTTATGCGTTATGCGTTATGCGTTATGCGTTATGCGTTATGCGTTATGCGTTATGCGTTATGCGTTATGCGTTATGCGTTATGCGTTATGCGTTATGCGTTATGCGTTATGCGTTATGCGTTATGCGTTATGCGTTATGCGTTATGCGTTATGCGTTATGCGTTATGCGTCATGGGTTATGCGTAATGCGTTATGCGTTATCGGCTTTGCGTTATGCGTTCTGCGTTATGCGTTATGCGTTATGCGTTATGCGTTATGCGTTATGCGTTATGCGTTATGCGTTATGCGTTATGCGTTATGCGTTATGCGTTATGCGTTATGCGTTATGCGTTATGCGTTATGCGTTATGCGTTATGCGTTATTCGTTATGCATTATGCGTTATGCGTTATGCGGTATGGGTTATGCGTTATGCGTTATGCGTTATGCGTTATGCGTTATGCGTCATGCGTTATGCGTTATGCGTTATGCGTTATCGGCTTTGCGTTATGCGTTATCGGTTATGCGTTATGCGTAATGCGTTGTGCGTTGTGCGTTCTGCGTTGTGCGTTGTGCGTTGTGCGTTGTGCGTTGTGCGTTGTGCGTTCTGCGTTATGCGTTCTGCGTTATGCGTTATGCGTTATGCGTTATGCGTTATGCGTTATGCGTTATGCGTTATTCGTTATGCGTTATGCGTTATGCGTTATGCGTTATACGTTATGCGTTATGCGTTATGCGTTATGCGTTATGCGTTATGCGTTATGCGTTATGCGTTATGCGTTATGCGTTATGCGTTATGCGTTATGCGTTATGCGTTATGCGTTATGCGTTATGCGTTATGCGTTATGCGTTATGCGTTATGCGTTATGCGTTATGCGTTATGCGTTATGCGTTATGCGTTATGCGTTATGCGTTATGCGTTATGCGTTATGCGTTATGCGTTATGCGTTATGCGTTATGCGTTAGGCGTTATGCGTTATGCGTTATGCGTTATGCGTTATGCGTTATGCGTTATGCGTCATTGGTTATGCGTAATGCGTTATGCGTTATCGGCTTTGCGTTATGCGTTATGGGTTATGCGTTATCCGTTATGGATTATGCGTTATGTATTATGCGTTATGTATTATGCGTTATGCGTTCTGCGTTATGCGTTATGCGTTCTGCGTCCTGCGTTAGGCGTTATGCGTTATGCGTTGTGCGTTGCGCGTTGTGCGTTCTGCGTTGTGCGTTGTGCGTTATGCGTTATGCGTTATGGGCTTTGCGTTATGCGTCATGCGTTATGCGATATGCGTTATGCGTTATGCGTTGTCGGCTTTGCGTTATGCGTCGTGCGTTATGGGTTGTGCGTTATCCGTTATGGATTATGCGTTATGCATTATGCGCTATGCATTATGCGTTTTGCGTTATGCGTTTTGCGTTATGCGTTATGCGTTATGCGTTATGCGTTATGCGTTATGCGTTATGCGTTATGCGTTATGCGTTATGCGTTATGCGTTATGCGTTATGCGTTATGCGTTATGCGTTCTGCGTTATGCGTTATGCGTTATGCGTTATGCGTTATGCGTTATGCGTTATGCGTTATGCGTTATGCGTTATGCGTTATGCGTTATGCGTTATGCGTTATGCGTTATGCGTTATACGTTATGCGTTATGCGTTATGCGTTATGCGTTATGCGTTATGCGTTATGCGTTATGCGTTATGCGTTATGCGTTATGCGTTATGCGTTATGCGTTATGCGTTATGCGTTATGCGTTATGCGTTATGCGTTATGCGTTATGCGTTATGCGTTATGCGTTATGCGTTATGCGTTATGCGTTATGCGTTATGCGTTATGCGTTATGCGTTATGCGTTATGCGTTATGCGTTATCGGCTTTGCGTTATGCGTTATCGGCTTTGCGTTATGCGTCATGCGTTATGCGTTATGCGATATGCGTTATGCGTTATGCGTTATCGGCTTTGCGTTATGCGTCATGCGTTATGGGTTGTGCGTTATCCGTTATGGATTATGCGTTATGCATTATGCGTTATGCATTATGCGTTTTGCGTTATGCGTTTTGCGTTATGCGTTATGCGTTATGCGTTATGCGTTATGCGTTATGCGTTATGCGTTATGCGTTATGCGTCATGCGTTATGCGTTATGCGTTATGCGTTATGCGTCATGCGTCATGCGTCATGCGTTATGCGTTATGCGTTATGCGTTATGCGTTATGCGTTATGCGTTATGCGTTATGCGTTATGCGTTATGCGTTATGCGGTATGCGTTATGCGTTATGCGTTATGCGTTATGCGTTATGCGTTATGCGTTATGCGTTATGCGTTATGCGTTATGCGTTATGCGTTATGCGTTATGCGTTATGCGTTATGCGTTATGCGTTATGCGTTATGCGTTATGCGTTATGCGTTCTGCGTTATGCGTTATGCGTTATGCGTTATGCGTTATGCGTTATGCGTTATGCGTTATGCGTTATGCGTTATGCGTTATGCGTTATGCGTTATGCGTTATGCGTTATGCGTTATGCGTTATGCGTTATGCGTTATGCGTTATGCGTTATGCGTTATGCGTTATGCGTTATGCGTTATGCGTTATGCGTTATGCGTTATGCGTTATGCGTTATGCGTTATGCGTTATGCGTTATGCGTTATGCGTTATGCGTTATGCGTTATGCGTTATGCGTTATGCGTTATGCGTTATGCGTTATGCGTTATGCGTTATGCGTTATGCGTTATGCGTTATGCGTTATGCGTTATGCGTTATGCGTTATGCGTTATGCGTTATGCGTTATGCGTTATGCGTTATGCGTTATGCGTTATGCGTTATGCGTTATGCGTTCTGCGTCCTGCGTTAGGCGTTATGCGTTATGCGTTGTGCGTTGCGCGTTGTGCGTTCTGCGTTGTGCGTTGTGCGTTATGCGTTATGCGTTATGGGCTTTGCGTTATGCGTCATGCGTTATGCGATATGCGTTATGCGTTATGCGTTATCGGCTTTGCGTTATGCGTCGTGCGTTATGGGTTGTGCGTTATCCGTTATGGATTATGCGTTATGCATTATGCGCTATGCATTATGCGTTTTGCGTTATGCGTTTTGCGTTATGCGTTATGCGTTATGCGTTATGCGTTATGCGTTATGCGTTATGCGTTATGCGTTATGCGTTATGCGTTATGCGTTTTGCGTTATGCGTCATGCGTTATGCGTTATGCGTTATGCGTTATGCGTTATGCGTTATGCGTTATGCGTTATGCGTTATGCGTTATGCGTTATGCGTTATGCGTTATGCCTTATGCGTTATGCGTTATGCCTTATGCGTTATGCGTTATGCGTTATGCGTTATGCGTTATGCGTTATGCGTTATGCGTTATGCGTTATGCGTTATGCGTTATGCGTTATGCGTTATGCGTTATGCGTTATGCGTTATGCGTTATGCGTTATGCGTTATGCGTTATGCGTTATGCGTTATGCGTTATGCGTTATGCGTTATGCGTTATGCGTTATCGGCTTTGCGTTATGCGTCATGCGTTATGCGTTATGCGATATGCGTTATGCGTTATGCGTTATCGGCTTTGCGTTATGCGTCATGCGTTATGGGTTGTGCGTTATCCGTTATGGATTATGCGTTATGCATTATGCGTTATGCATTATGCGTTTTGCGTTATGCGTTTTGCGTTATGCGTATGCGTTATGCGTTATGCGTTATGCGTTATGCGTTATGCGTTATGCGTTATGCGTTATGCGTCATGCGTTATGCGTTATGCGTTATGCGTTATGCGTTATGCGTTATGCGTTATGCGTTATGCGTTATGCGTTATGCGTTATGCGTTATGCGTTATGCGTTATGCGTTATGCGTTATGCGTTATGCGTTATGCGTTATGCGTTATGCGTTATCCGTTATGCGTTATGCGTTATGCGTTATGCGTTATGCGTTATGCGTTATGCGTTATGCGTTATGCGTTATGCGTTATGCGTTATGCGTTATGCGTTATGCGTTATGCGTTATGCGTTATGCGTTATGCGTTATGCGTTATGCGTTATGCGTTATGCGTTATGCGTTATGCGTTATGCGCTATGCGTTATGCGTTATGCGTTATGCGTAATGCGTTATGCGTTATGCGTTATGCGTTATGCGTTATGCGTTATGCGTTATGCGTTATGCGTTATGCGTTTATGCGTTATGCGTTATGCGTTATGCGTTATGCGTTATGCGTTATGCGTTATGCGTTATGCGTTATGCGTTATGCGTTATGCGTTATGCGTTATGCGTTATGCGTTATGCGTTATGCGTTATGCGTTATGCGTTATGCGTTATGCGTTATGCGTTATGCGTTATGCGTTATGCGTTATGCGTCATGGTTATGCGTAATGCGTTATGCGTTATCGGCTTTGCGTTATGCGTTCTGCGTTATGCGTTATGCGTTATGCGTTATGCGTTATGCGTTATGCGTTATGCGTTATGCGTTATGCGTTATGCGTTATGCGTTATGCGTTATGCGTTATGCGTTATGCGTTATGCGTTATGCGTTATTCGTTATGCATTATGCGTTATGCGTTATGCGGTATGGGTTATGCGTTATGCGTTATGCGTTATGCGTTATGCGTTATGCGTCATGCGTTATGCGTTATGCGTTATGCGGTTATCGGCCTTTGCGTTATGCGTTATCGGTTATGCGTTATGCGTAATGCGTTGTGCGTTGTGCGTTCTGCGTTGTGCGTTGTGCGTTGTGCGTTGTGCGTTGTGCGTTGTGCGTTCTGCGTTATGCGTTCTGCGTTATGCGTTATGCGTTATGCGTTATGCGTTATGCGTTATGCGTTATGCGTTATTCGTTATGCGTTATGCGTTATGCGTTATGCGTTATACGTTATGCGTTATGCGTTATGCGTTATGCGTTATGCGTTATGCGTTATGCGTTATGCGTTATGCGTTATGCGTTATGCGTTATGCGTTATGCGTTATGCGTTATGCGTTATGCGTTATGCGTTATGCGTTATGCGTTATGCGTTATGCGTTATGCGTTATGCGTTATGCGTTATGCGTTATGCGTTATGCGTTATGCGTTATGCGTTATGCGTTATGCGTTATGCGTTATGCGTTAGGCGTTATGCGTTATGCGTTATGCGTTATGCGTATGCGTTATGCGTTATGCGTTATGCGTTATGCGTTATGCGTTATGCGTTATGCGTTATGCGTTATGCGTTATGCGTTATGCGTTATGCGTTATGCGTTATGCGTTATGCGTTATGCGTTATGCGTTATGCGTTATGCGTTATGCGTTATGCGTTATGCGTTATGCGTTATGCGTTATCGGCTTTGCGTTATGCGTCATGCGTTATGCGTTATGCGATATGCGTTATGCGTTATGCGTTATCGGCTTTGCGTTATGCGTTATGCGTTATGCGTTATGCGTTATGCGTTATGCGTTATGCGTTATGCGTTATGGATTATGCGTTATGCATTATGCGTTATGCATTATGCGTTTTGCGTTATGCGTTTTGCGTTATGCGTTATGCGTTATGCGTTATGCGTTATGCGTTATGCGTTATGCGTTATGCGTTATGCGTTATGCGTCATGCGTTATGCGTTATGCGTTATGCGTTATGCGTTATGCCGTTATGCGTTATGCGTTATGCGTTATGCGTTATGCGTTATGCTTATGCGTTATGCCGTTATGCGTTATGCGTTATGCGTTATGCGTTATGCGTTATGCGTTATGCGTTATGCGTTATGCGTTATGCGTTATGCGTTATGCGTTATGCGTTATGCGTTATGCGTTATGCGTTATGCGTTATGCGTTATGCGTTATGCGTTATGCGTTATGCGTTATGCGTTATGCGTTATGCGTTATGCGTTATGCGTTATGCGTTATGCGTTTATGCGTTATGCGTTATGCGTTATGCGTTATGCGCTATGCGTTATGCGTTATGCGTTATGCGTAATGCGTTTATGCGTTATGCGTTATGCGTTATGCGTTATGCGTTATGCGTTATGCGTTATGCGTTATGCGTTATGCGTTATGCGTTATGCGTTATGCGTTATGCGTTATGCGTTATGCGTTATGCGTTATGCGTTATGCGTTATGCGTTATGCGTTATGCGTTATGCGTTATGCGTTATGCGTTATGCGTTATGCGTTATGCGTTATGCGTTTATGCGTTATGCGTTATGCGTTATGCGTTATGCGTTATGCGTTATGCGTTATGCGTTATGCGTTATGCGTTATGCGTTATGCGTTATGCGTTATGCGTTATGCGTTATGCGTTATGCGTTATGCGTTATGCGTTATGCGTTATGCGTTAGGCGTTATGCGTTATGCGTTATGCGTTATGCGTTATGCGTTATGCGTTATGCGTTATGCGTTATGCGTTATGCGTTATGCGTTATGCGTTATGCGTTATGCGTTATGCGTTATGCGTTATGCGTTATGCGTTATGCGTTATGCGTTATGCGTTATGCGTTATGCGTTATGCGTTATGCGTTATGCGTTATGCGTTATGCGTTATGCGTTATCGGCTTTGCGTTATGCGTCATGCGTTATGCGTTATGCGATATGCGTTATGCGTTATGCGTTATCGGCTTTGCGTTATGCGTTATGCGTTATGCGTTATGCGTTATGCGTTATGCGTTATGCGTTATGCGTTATGGATTATGCGTTATGCATTATGCGTTATGCATTATGCGTTTTGCGTTATGCGTTTTGCGTTATGCGTTATGCGTTATGCGTTATGCGTTATGCGTTATGCGTTATGCGTTATGCGTTATGCGTTATGCGTCATGCGTTATGCGTTATGCGTTATGCGTTATGCGTTATGCGTTATGCGTTATGCGTTATGCGTTATGCGTTATGCGTTATGCGTTATGCGTTATGCGTTATGCGTTATGCGTTAGCGTATGCGTTATGCGTTATGCGTTATGCGTTATGCGTTATGCGTTATGCGTTATGCGTTATGCGTTATGCGTTATGCGTTATGCGTTATGCGTTATGCGTTATGCGTTATGCGTTATGGTTTGCGTTATGCGTTATGCGTTATGCGTTATGCGTTATGCGTTATGCGTTATGCGTTATGCGTTATGCGTTATGCGTTATGCGTTATGCGTTATGCGCTATGCGTTATGCGTTTATGCGTTATGCGTAATGCGTTATGCGTTATGCGTTATGCGTTATGCGTTATGCGTTATGCGTTATGCGTTATGCGTTATGCGTTATGCGTTATGCGTTATGCGTTATGCGTTATGCGTTATGCGTTATGCGTTATGCGTTATGCGTTATGCGTTATGCGTTATGCGTTATGCGTTATGCGTTATGCGTTATGCGTTATGCGTTATGCGTTATGCGTTATGCGTTATGCGTTATGCGTTATGCGTTATGCGTTATGCGTTATGCGTTATGCGTTATGCGTTATGCGTTATGCGTTATGCGTTATGCGTTATGCGTTATGCGTTATGCGTTATGCGTTATGCGTTATGCGTCATGGGTTATGCGTAATGCGTTATGCGTTATCGGCTTTGCGTTATGCGTTCTGCGTTATGCGTTATGCGTTATGCGTTATGCGTTATGCGTTATGCGTTATGCGTTATGCGTTATGCGTTATGCGTTATGCGTTATGCGTTATGCGTTATGCGTTATGCGTTATGCGTTATGCGTTATGCGTTATTCGTTATGCATTATGCGTTATGCGTTATGCGGTATGGGTTATGCGTTATGCGTTATGCGTTATGCGTTATGCGTATTGCGTCATGCGTTATGCGTTATGCGTTATGCGTTATCGGCTTTGCGTTATGCGTTATCGGTTATGCGTTATGCGTAATGCGTTGTGCGTTGTGCGTTCTGCGTTGTGCGTTGTGCGTTGTGCGTTGTGCGTTGTGCGTTGTGCGTTCTGCGTTATGCGTTCTGCGTATGCGTTATGCGTTATGCGTTATGCGTTATGCGTTATGCGTTATGCGTTATTCGTTATGCGTTATGCGTTATGCGTTATGCGTTATACGTTATGCGTTATGCGTTATGCGTTATGCCGTTATGCGTTATGCGTTATGCGTTATGCGTTATGCGTTATGCGTTATGCGTTATGCGTTATGCGTTATGCTGTTATGCGTTATGCGTTATGCGTTATGCGTTATGCGTTATGCGTTATGCGTTATGCGTTATGCGTTTATGCGTTATTGCGTTATGCGTTATGCGTTATGCGTTATGCGTTATGCGTTATGCCGTATGCGTTATGCTTTAGGCGTTATGCGTTATGCGTTATGCGTTATGCGTTATGCGTTATGCGTTATGCGTCATTGGTTATGCGTAATGCGTTATGCGTTATCGGCTTTGCGTTATGCGTTATGGGTTATGCGTTATCCGTTATGGATTATGCGTTATGTATTATGCGTTATGTATTATGCGTTATGCGTTCTGCGTTATGCGTTATGCGTTCTGCGTCCTGCGTTAGCGTTATGCGTTATGCGTTGTGCGTTGCGCGTTTGTGCGTTCTGCGTTGTGCGTTGTGCGTTATGCGTTATGCGTTATGGGCTTTGCGTTATGCGTCATGCGTTATGCGATATGCGTTATGCGTTATGCGTTTCGGCTTTGCGTTATGCGTCGTGCGTTATGGGTTGTGCGTTATCCGTTATGGATTATGCGTTATGCATTATGCGCTATGCATTATGCGTTTTGCGTATGCGTTTTGCGTTATGCGTTATGCGTTATGCGTTATGCGTTATGCGTTATGCGTTATGCGTTATGCGTTATGCGTCATGCGTTATGCGTTATGCGTTTATGCGTTATGCGTTATGCGTTATGCGTTATGCGTTATGCGTTATGCGTTATGCGTTATGCGTTATGCGTTATGCGTTATTGCGTTATGCGTTATGCGTTATGCGTTATGCGTTATGCGTTATGCGTTTATGCGTTATGCGTTATGCGTTATGCGTTATGCGTTATGCGTTATGCGTTATGCGTTATGCGTTATGCGTTATGCGTTATGCGTTATGCGTTATGCGTTATGCGTTATGCGTTATGCGTTTGCGTTATGCGTTATGCGTTATGCGTTATGCGTTATGCGTTATGCGTTATGCGTTATGCGTTATGCGTTATGCGTTATGCGTTATGCGTTATCGACTTTGCGTTATGCGTCATGCGTTATGCGTTATGCGATATGCGTTATGCGTTATGCGTTATCGGCTTTGCGTTATGCGTCATGCGTTATGGGTTGTGCGTTATCCGTTATGGATTATGCGTTATGCATTATGCGTTATGCATTATGCGTTTTTGCGTTGGTATGCGTTATGCGTTATGCGTTATGCGTTATGCGTTTTATGCGTTATGCGTATGCGTTATGCGTTATGCGTTATGCGTTATGCGTTATGCGTTATGCGTTATGCGTTATGCGTTATGCGTTATGCGTTATGCGTTATGCGTTATGCGTTATGCGTTATGCGTTATGCGTTATGCGTTATGCGTTATGCGTTTTGCGTTATGCGTTATGCGTTATGCGTTATGCGTTATGCGTATGCGTTATGCGTTATGCGTTATGCGTTATGCGTTATGCGTTATGCGTTATCGTTATGCGTTATGCGTTATGCGTTATGCGTTATGCGTTATGCGTTATGCGTTATGCGTTATGCGTTATGCGTTATGCGTTATGCGTTATGCGTTATGCGTTATGCGTTATGCGTTATGCGTTATGCGTTATGCGTTATGCGTTATGCGTTATGCGTTATGCGTTATGCGTTATGCGTTATGCGTCATGCGTTATGCGTAATGCGTTATGCGTTATCGGGCTTTGCGTTATGCGTTCTGCGTTATCGGCTTTGCGTTATGCGTTCTGCGTTATGCGTTATGCGTTATGCGTTATGCGTTATGCGTCATGCGTTATGCGTTATGCGTTATGCGTTATGCGTTATGCGTTATGCGTTATGCGTTATGCGTTATGCGTTATGCGTTAAGCGTTTATGCGTTTATGCGTATGCGTTATGCGTTATGCGTTATGCGTTATGCGTTATGCGTTATGCGTTATGCGTTATGCGTTATGCGTTATTGCGTTATGCGTTATGCGTTATGCGTTATGCGTTATGCGTTATGCGTTATGCTTATGCGTTATGCGTTATGCGTTATGCGTTATGCGTTATGCGTTATGCGTATGCGTTATGCGTTTGCGTTATTGCGTTATGCGTTATGCGTTATGCGTTTATGCGTTATGCGTTATGGTTATGCGTTATGCGTTATCGACTTTGCGTTATGCGTCATGCGTTATGCGTTATGCGATATGCGTTATGCGTATGCGTTATCGGCTTTGCGTTATGCGTCATGCGTTATGGGTTGTGCGTTATCCGTTATGGATTATGCGTTATGCATTATGCGTTATGCATTATGCGTTTTGCGTTATGCGTTTTGCGTTATGCGTTATGCGTTATGCGTTATGCGTTATGCGTTATGCGTTATGCGTTATGCGTTATGCGTCATGCGTTATGCGTTATGCGTTATGCGTTATGCGTTATGCGTTATGCGATATGCGTTATGCGTTATGCGTTATGCGTATGCGTTATGCGTTATGCGTTATGCGTTATGCGTTATGCGTTATGCGTTATGCGTTATGCGTTATGCGTTATGCGTTATGCGTTATGCGTTATGCGTTATGCGTTATGCGTTATGCGTTATGCGTTATGCGTTATGCGTTATGCGTTATGCGTTATGCGTTATGCGTTATGCGTTATGCGTTATGCGTAATGCGTTATGCGTTATGCGTTATGCGTTATGCGTTATGCGTTATGCGTTATGCGTTATGCGTTATGCGTTATGCGTTATGCGTTATGCGTTATGCGTTATGCGTTTATGCGTTATGCGTTATGCGTTATGCGTGCGTTATGCGTTATGCGTTATGCGTTATGCGTTATGCGTTTTGCGTTATGCGTTATGCGTTATGCGTTATGCGTTATGCGTTATGCGTTATGCGTTATGCGTTATGCGTTATGCGTTATGCGTTATGCGTTATGCGTTATGCGTTATGCGTTATGCGTTATGCGTTATGCGTTATGCGTTATGCGTTATGCGTTATGCGTTATGCGTTATGCGTTATGCGTTATGCGTTATGCGTTATGCGTTATGCGTTATGCGTTATGCGTTATGCGTTATGCGTTATGCGTTATGCGTTATGCGTTATGCGTTATGCGTTATGCGTTATGCGTCATGGGTTATGCGTAATGCGTTATGCGTTATCGGCTTTGCGTTATGCGTTCTGCGTTATGCGTTATGCGTTATGCGTTATGCGTTATGCGTTATGCGTTATGCGTTATGCGTTATGCGTTATGCGTTATGCGTTATGCGTTATGCGTTATGCGTTATGCGTTATGCGTTATGCGTTATGCGTTATGCGTTATGCGTTATGCGTTATGCGTTATGCGTTATGCGTTATGCGTTATGCGTTATGCGTTATGCGTTATGCGTTATGCGTTATGCCTTATGCGTTATGCGTTATCGGCTTTGCGGCATGCGTTATGCGGTATGCGTTATGCGTTATGCGTTATCCGTTATGCGTTATGCGTTATACGTTATGCGTTATGCGTTATGCGTTATGCGTTATGGGTTATGCGTCATGCGTTATGCGTTATGCGTTATGCGTTATGCGTTATGCGTTATGCGTTATGCGTTATGCGTTATGCGTTATGCGTTATGCGTTATGCGTTAGGTGTTATGCGTTATGCGTTATGCGTTATGCGTTATGCGTTATGCGTCATGGGTTATGCGTAATGCGTTGTGCGTTGTGCGTTCTGCGTTGTGCGTTGTGCGTTGTGCGTTGTGCGTTATGCGTTATGCGTTATGCGTTATGCGTTATGCGTTATGCGTTATGCGTTATGCGTTATGCGTTATGCGTTATGCGTTATTCGTTATGCGTTATGCGTTATGCGTTATGCGTTATACGTTATGCGTTATGCGTTATGCGTTATGCGTTATGCGTTATGCGTTATGCGTTATGCGTTATGCGTTATGCGTTATGCGTTATGCGTTATGCGTTATGCGTTAGGTGTTATGCGTTATGCGTTATGCGTTATGCGTTATGCGTTATGCGTCATGGGTTATGCGTAATGCGTTATGCGTTATCGGCTTTGCGTTATGCGTTATGGGTTATGCGTTATCCGTTATGGATTATGCGTTATGTATTATGCGTTATGTATTATGCGTTATGCGTTCTGCGTTATGCGTTCTGCGTCCTGCGTTAGGCGTTATGCGTTATGCGTTGTGCGTTGCGCGTTGTGCGTTCTGCGTTGTGCGTTGTGCGTTATGCGTTATGCGTTATGGGCTTTGCGTTATGCGTCATGCGTTATGCGATATGCGTTATGCGTTATGCGTTATCGGCATTGCGTTATGCGTCGTGCGTTATGGGTTGTGCGTTATCCGTTATGGATTATGCGTTATGCATTATGCGCTATGCATTATGCGTTTTGCGTTATGCGTTTTGCGTTATGCGTTATGCGTTATGCGTTATGCGTTATGCGTTATGCGTTATGCGTTATGCGTTATGCGTTATGCGTTATGCGTTATGCGTTATGCGTTATGCGTTATGCGTTATGCGTCATGCGTTATGCGTTATGCGTTATGCGTTATGCGTTATGCGTTATGCGTTATGCGTTATGCGTTATGCGTTATGCGTTATGCGTTATGCGTTATGCGTTATGCGTTATGCGTTATGCGTTATGCGTTATGCGTTATGCGTTATGCGTTATGCGTTATGCGTTATGCGTTATGCGTTATGCGTTATGCGTTATGCGTTATGCGTTATGCGTTATGCGTTATGCGTTATGCGTTATGCGTTATGCGTTATGCGTTATGCGTTATGCGTTATGCGTTATGCGTTATGCGTTATGCGTTATCGGCTTTGCGTTATGCGATATGCGTTATGCGTTATGCGTTATGCGTTATGCGTTATGCGTTATGCGTTATGCGTTATGCGTTATGCGTTATGCGTTATGCGTTATGCGTTATGCGTTATGCGTTATGCGTTATGCGTTATGCGTTATGCGTTATGCGTTATGCGTTATGCGTTATGCGTTATGCGTTATGCGTTATGCGTTATGCGTTATGCGTTATGCGTTATGCGTTATGCGTTATGCGTTATGCGTTATGCGTTATGCGTTATGCGTTATGCGTTATGCGTTATGCGTTATGCGTTATGCGTTATGCGTTATGCGTTATGCGTTATGCGTTATGCGTTATGCGTTATGCGTTATGCGTTATGCGTCATGGGTTATGCGTAATGCGTTATGCGTTATCGGCTTTGCGTTATGCGTTCTGCGTTATGCGTTATGCGTTATGCGTTATGCGTTATGCGTTATGCGTTATGCGTTATGCGTTATGCGTTATGCGTTATGCGTTATGCGTTATGCGTTATGCGTTATGCGTTATGCGTTATGCGTTATGCGTTATGCGTTATGCGTTATGCGTTATGCGTTATGCGTTATGCGTTATGCGTTATGCGTTATGCGTTATGCGTTATGCGTTATGCGTTATGCGTTATGCCTTATGCGTTATGCGTTATCGGCTTTGCGGCATGCGTTATGCGGTATGCGTTATGCGTTATGCGTTATCCGTTATGCGTTATGCGTTATACGTTATGCGTTATGCGTTATGCGTTATGCGTTATGGGTTATGCGTCATGCGTTATGCGTTATGCATTATGCGTTATGCGTTATGCGGTATGGGTTATGCGTTATGCGTTATGCGTTATGCGTTATGCGTTATGCGTCATGCGTTATGCGTTATGCGTTATGCGTTATCGGCTTTGCGTTATGCGTTATCGGTTATGCGTTATGCGTAATGCGTTGTGCGTTGTGCGTTCTGCGTTGTGCGTTGTGCGTTGTGCGTTGTGCGTTATGCGTTATGCGTTATGCGTTATGCGTTATGCGTTATGCGTTATGCGTTATGCGTTATGCGTTATGCGTTATGCGTTATTCGTTATGCGTTATGCGTTATGCGTTATGCGTTATACGTTATGCGTTATGCGTTATGCGTTATGCGTTATGCGTTATGCGTTATGCGTTATGCGTTATGCGTTATGCGTTATGCGTTATGCGTTATGCGTTAGGTGTTATGCGTTATGCGTTATGCGTTATGCGTTATGCGTTATGCGTCATGGGTTATGCGTAATGCGTTATGCGTTATCGGCTTTGCGTTATGCGTTATGGGTTATGCGTTATCCGTTATGGATTATGCGTTATGTATTATGCGTTATGTATTATGCGTTATGCGTTCTGCGTTATGCGTTCTGCGTCCTGCGTTAGGCGTTATGCGTTATGCGTTGTGCGTTGCGCGTTGTGCGTTCTGCGTTGTGCGTTGTGCGTTATGCGTTATGCGTTATGGGCTTTGCGTTATGCGTCATGCGTTATGCGATATGCGTTATGCGTTATGCGTTATCGGCATTGCGTTATGCGTCGTGCGTTATGGGTTGTGCGTTATCCGTTATGGATTATGCGTTATGCATTATGCGCTATGCATTATGCGTTTTGCGTTATGCGTTTTGCGTTATGCGTTATGCGTTATGCGTTATGCGTTATGCGTTATGCGTTATGCGTTATGCGTTATGCGTTATGCGTTATGCGTTATGCGTTATGCGTTATGCGTTATGCGTCATGCGTTATGCGTTATGCGTTATGCGTTATGCGTTATGCGTTATGCGTTATGCGTTATGCGTTATGCGTTATGCGTTATGCGTTATGCGTTATGCGTTATGCGTTATGCGTTATGCGTTATGCGTTATGCGTTATGCGTTATGCGTTATGCGTTATGCGTTATGCGTTATGCGTTATGCGTTATGCGTTATGCGTTATGCGTTATGCGTTATGCGTTATGCGTTATGCGTTATGCGTTATGCGTTATGCGTTATGCGTTATGCGTTATGCGTTATGCGTTATGCGTTATGCGTTATGCGTTATGCGTTATGCGTTATGCGTTATGCGTTATGCGTTATGCGTTATGCGTTATGCGTTATGCGTTATGCGTTATCGGCTTTGCGTTATGCGATATGCGTTATGCGTTATGCGTTATGCGTTATGCGTTATGCGTTATGCGTTATGCGTTATGCGTTATGCGTTATGCGTTATGCGTTATGCGTTATGCGTTATGCGTTATGCGTTATGCGTTATGCGTTATGCGTTATGCGTTATGCGTTATGCGTTATGCGTTATGCGTTATGCGTTATGCGTTATGCGTTATGCGTTATGCGTTATGCGTTATGCGTTATGCGTTATGCGTTATGCGTTATGCGTTATGCGTTATGCGTTATGCGTTATGCGTTATGCGTTATGCGTTATGCGTTATGCGTTATGCGTTATGCGTTATGCGTTATGCGTTATGCGTTATGCGTTATGCGTTATGCGTTATGCGTTATGCCTTATGCGTTATGCGTTATCGGCTTTGCGGCATGCGTTATGCGGTATGCGTTATGCGTTATGCGTTATCCGTTATGCGTTATGCGTTATACGTTATACGTTATGCGTTATGCGTTATGCGTTATGCGTTATGGGTTATGCGTCATGCGTTATGCGTTATGCATTATGCGTTATGCGTTATGCGGTATGGGTTATGCGTTATGCGTTATGCGTTATGCGTTATGCGTCATGCGTTATGCGTTATGCGTTATGCGTTATCGGCTTTGCGTTATGCGTTATCGGTTATGCGTTATGCGTAATGCGTTGTGCGTTGTGCGTTCTGCGTTGTGCGTTGTGCGTTGTGCGTTGTGCGTTATGCGTTATGCGTTATGCGTTATGCGTTATGCGTTATGCGTTATGCGTTATGCGTTATGCGTTATGCGTTATGCGTTATGCGTTATGCGTTATTCGTTATGCGTTATGCGTTATGCGTTATGCGTTATACGTTATGCGTTATGCGTTATGCGTTATGCGTTATGCGTTATGCGTTATGCGTTATGCGTTATGCGTTATGCGTTATGCGTTATGCGTTATGCGTTATGCGTTATGCGTTATGCGTTATGCGTTATGCGTTATGCGTTATGCGTTATGCGTTATGCGTTATGCGTTATGCGTTATGCGTTATGCGTTATGCGTTATGCGTTATGCGTTATGCGTTATGCGTTATGCGTTATGCGTTATGCGTTATGCGTTATGCGTTATGCGTTATGCGTTATGCGTTATGCGTTATGCGTTATGCGTTATGCGTTATGCGTTATGCGTTATGCGTTATGCGTTATGCGTTATGCGTTATGCGTTATGCGTTATGCGTTATGCGTTATGCGTTATGCGTTATGCGTTATGCGTTATGCGTTATGCGTAATGCGTTATGCGTTATGCGTTATGCGTTATGCGTTATGCGTTATGCGTTATGCGTTATGCGTTATGCGTTATGCGTTAGGTGTTATGCGTTATGCGTTATGCGTTATGCGTTATGCGTTATGCGTTATGCGTCATGGGTTATGCGTAATGCGTTATGCGTTATCGGCTTTGCGTTATGCGTTATGGGTTATGCGTTATCCGTTATGGATTATGCGTTATGTATTATGCGTTATGTATTATGCGTTATGCGTTCTGCGTTATGCGTTCTGCGTCCTGCGTTAGGCGTTATGCGTTATGCGTTGTGCGTTGCGCGTTGTGCGTTCTGCGTTGTGCGTTGTGCGTTATGCGTTATGCGTTATGGGCTTTGCGTTATGCGTCATGCGTTATGCGATATGCGTTATGCGTTATGCGTTATCGGCTTTGCGTTATGCGTCGTGCGTTATGGGTTGTGCGTTATCCGTTATGGATTATGCGTTATGCATTATGCGCTATGCATTATGCGTTTTGCGTTATGCGTTTTGCGTTATGCGTTATGCGTTATGCGTTATGCGTTATGCGTTATGCGTTATGCGTTATGCGTTATGCGTTATGCGTTATGCGTTATGCGTTATGCGTTATGCGTTATGCGTCATGCGTTATGCGTTATGCGTTATGCGTTATGCGTTATGCGTTATGCGTTATGCGTTATGCGTTATGCGTTATGCGTTATGCGTTATGCGTTATGCGTTATGCGTTATGCGTTATGCGTTATGCGTTATGCGTTATGCGTTATGCGTTATGCGTTATGCGTTATGCGTTATGCGTTATGCGTTATGCGTTATGCGTTATGCGTTATGCGTTATGCCTTATGCCTTATGCGTTATGCGTTATCGGCTTTGCGTTATGCGATATGCGTTATGCGTTATGCGTTATGCGTTATGCGTTATGCGTTATGCGTTATGCGTTATGCGTTATGCGTTATGCGTTATGCGTTATGCGTTATGCGTTATGCGTTATGCGTTATGCGTTATGCGTTATGCGTTATGCGTTATGCGTTATGCGTTATGCGTTATGCGTTATGCGTTATGCGTTATGCGTTATGCGTTATGCGTTATGCGTTATGCGTTATGCGTTATGCGTTATGCGTTATGCGTTATGCGTTATGCGTTATGCGTTATGCGTTATGCGTTATGCGTTATGCGTTATGCGTTATGCGTTATGCGTTATGCGTTATGCGTTATGCGTTATGCGTTATGCGTTATGCGTTATGCGTTATGCGTTATGCGTTATGCGTTATGCGTTATGCGTTATGCGTTATGCGTTATGCGTTATGCGTTATGCGTTATGCGTTATGCGTTATGCGTTATGCGTTATGCGTTATGCGTTATGCGTTATGCGTTATGCGTTATGCGTTATGCGTTATGCGTTATGCGTTATGCGTTATGCGTTATGCGTTATGCGTTATGCGTTATGCGTTATGCGTTATGCGTTATGCGTTATGCGTTATGCGTTATGCGTTATGCGTTATGCGTTATGCGTTATGCGTTATGCGTTATGCGTTATGCGTTATGCGTTATGCGTTATGCGTTATGCGTTATGCGTTATGCGTTATGCGTTATGCGTTATGCGTTATGCGTTATGCGTTATGCGTTATGCGTTATGCGTTATCGGCTTTGCGGCATGCGTTATGCGGTATGCGTTATGCGTTATGCGTTATCCGTTATGCGTTATGCGTTATACGTTATGCGTTATGCGTTATGCGTTATGCGTTATGGGTTATGCGTCATGCGTTATGCGTTATGCGTTATGCATTATGCGTTATGCGTTATGCGGTATGGGTTATGCGTTATGCGTTATGCGTTATGCGTTATGCGTTATGCGTCATGCGTTATGCGTTATGCGTTATGCGTTATCGGCTTTGCGTTATGCGTTATCGGTTATGCGTTATGCGTAATGCGTTGTGCGTTGTGCGTTCTGCGTTGTGCGTTGTGCGTTGTGCGTTGTGCGTTATGCGTTATGCGTTATGCGTTATGCGTTATGCGTTATGCGTTATGCGTTATGCGTTATGCGTTATGCGTTATGCGTTATTCGTTATGCGTTATGCGTTATGCGTTATGCGTTATGCGTTATGCGTTATGCGTTATGCGTTATGCGTTTTGCGTTATGCGTTATGCGTTATGCGTTATGCGTTATGCGTTATGCGTTATGCGTTATGCGTTATGCGTTATGCGTTATGCGTTATGCGTTATGCGTTATGCGTTATGCGTTATGCGTTATGCGTTATGCGTTATGCGTTATGCGTTATGCGTTATGCGTTATGCGTTATGCGTTATGCGTTATGCGTTATGCGTTATGCGTAATGCGTTATGCGTTATGCGTTATGCGTTATGCGTTATGCGTTATGCGTTATGCGTTATGCGTTATGCGTTATGCGTTAGGTGTTATGCGTTATGCGTTATGCGTTATGCGTTATGCGTTATGCGTCATGGGTTATGCGTAATGCGTTATGCGTTATCGGCTTTGCGTTATGCGTTATGGGTTATGCGTTATCCGTTATGGATTATGCGTTATGTATTATGCGTTATGTATTATGCGTTATGCGTTCTGCGTTATGCGTTCTGCGTCCTGCGTTAGGCGTTATGCGTTATGCGTTGTGCGTTGCGCGTTGTGCGTTCTGCGTTGTGCGTTGTGCGTTATGCGTTATGCGTTATGGGCTTTGCGTTATGCGTCATGCGTTATGCGATATGCGTTATGCGTTATGCGTTATCGGCTTTGCGTTATGCGTCGTGCGTTATGGGTTGTGCGTTATCCGTTATGCGTTATGCGTTATGCGTTATGCGTTATGCGTTATGCGTTATGCGTTATGCGTTATGCGTTATGCGTTATGCGTTATGCGTTATGCGTTATGCGTTATGCGTTATGCGTTATGCGTTATGCGTTATGCGTTATGCGTTATGCGTTATGCGTTATGCGTTATGCGTTATGCGTTATGCGTTATGCGTTATGCGTTATGCGTTATGCGTTATGCGTTATGCGTTATGCGTTATGCGTTATGCGTTATGCGTTATGCGTTATGCCTTATGCGTTATGCGTTATCGGCTTTGCGGCATGCGTTATGCGGTATGCGTTATGCGTTATGCGTTATCCGTTATGCGTTATGCGTTATACGTTATGCGTTATGCGTTATGCGTTATGCGTTATGGGTTATGCGTTATGCGTTATGCATTATGCGTTATGCGTTATGCGGTATGGGTTATGCGTTATGCGTTATGCGTTATGCGTTATGCGTCATGCGTTATGCGTTATGCGTTATGCGTTATGCGTTATCGGCTTTGCGTTATGCGTTATCGGTTATGCGTTATGCGTAATGCGTTGTGCGTTCTGCGTTGTGCGTTGTGCGTTGTGCGTTGTGCGTTCTGCGTTATGCGTTATGCGTTATGCGTTATGCGTTATGCGTTATGCGTTATTCGTTATGCGTTATGCGTTATGCGTTATGCGTTATACGTTATGCGTTATGCGTTATGCGTTATGCGTTATGCGTTATGCGTTATGCGTTATGCGTTATGCGTTATGCGTTATGCGTTATGCGTTATGCGTTATGCGTTATGCGTTAAGCGTTATGCGTTATGCGTTATGCGTTATGCGTTATGCGTTCTGCGTTGTGCGTTATGCGTTATGCGTTATGCGTTATGCGTTATGCGTTATGCCTTATGCGTTATGCGTTATCGGCTTTGCGGCATGCGTTATGCGGTATGCGTTATGCGTTATGCGTTATCCGTTATGCGTTATGCGTTATACGTTATGCGTTATGCGTTATGCGTTATGCGTTATGGGTTATGCGTCATGCGTTATGCGTTATGCATTATGCGTTATGCGTTATGCGGTATGGGTTATGCGTTATGCGTTATGCGTTATGCGTTATGCGTTATGCGTCATGCGTTATGCGTTATGCGTTATGCGTTATCGGCTTTGCGTTATGCGTTATCGGTTATGCGTTATGCGTAATGCGTTGTGCGTTGTGCGTTCTGCGTTGTGCGTTGTGCGTTGTGCGTTGTGCGTTATGCGTTATGCGTTATGCGTTATGCGTTATGCGTTATGCGTTATGCGTTATGCGTTATGCGTTATTCGTTATGCGTTATGCGTTATGCGTTATGCGTTATACGTTATGCGTTATGCGTTATGCGTTATGCGTTATGCGTTATGCGTTATGCGTTATGCGTTATGCGTTATGCGTTATGCGTTATGCGTTAGGTGTTATGCGTTATGCGTTATGCGTTATGCGTTATGCGTTATGCGTCATGGGTTATGCGTAATGCGTTATGCGTTATCGGCTTTGCGTTATGCGTTATGGGTTATGCGATATGCGTTATGCGTTATGCGTTATCGGCTTTGCGTTATGCGTCGTGCGTTATGGGTTGTGCGTTATCCGTTATGGATTATGCGTTATGCATTATGCGCTATGCATTATGCGTTTTGCGTTATGCGTTTTGCGTTATGCGTTATGCGTTATGCGTTATGCGTTATGCGTTATGCGTTATGCGTTATGCGTTATGCGTTATGCGTTATGCGTTATGCGTTATGCGTTATGCGTTATGCGTCATGCGTTATGCGTTATGCGTTATGCGTTATGCGTTATGCGTTATGCGTTATGCGTTATGCGTTATGCGTTATGCGTTATGCGTTATGCGTTATGCGTTATGCGTTATGCGTTATGCGTTATGCGTTATGCGTTATGCGTTATGCGTTATGCGTTATGCGTTATGCGTTATGCGTTATGCGTTATGCGTTATGCGTTATGCGTTATGCGTTATGCGTTATGCGTTATGCGTTATGCGTTATGCGTTATGCGTTATGCGTTATCGGCTTTGCGTTATGCGATATGCGTTATGCGTTATGCGTTATGCGTTATGCGTTATGCGTTATGCGTTATGCGTTATGCGTTATGCGTTATGCGTTATGCGTTATGCGTTATGCGTTATGCGTTATGCGTTATGCGTTATGCGTTATGCGTTATGCGTTATGCGTTATGCGTTATGCGTTATGCGTTATGCGTTATGCGTTATGCGTTATGCGTTATGCGTTATGCGTTATGCGTTATGCGTTATGCGTTATGCGTTATGCGTTATGCGTTATGCGTTATGCGTTATGCGTTATGCGTTATGCGTTATGCGTTATGCGTTATGCGTTATGCGTTATGCGTTATGCGTTATGCGTTATGCGTTATGCGTTATGCGTTATGCCTTATGCGTTATGCGTTATCGGCTTTTCGGCATGCGTTATGCGGTATGCGTTATGCGTTATGCGTTATCCGTTATGCGTTATGCGTTATACGTTATACGTTATGCGTTATGCGTTATGCGTTATGCGTTATGCGTTATGCGTTATGGGTTATGCGTCATGCGTTATGCGTTATGCATTATGCGTTATGCGTTATGCGGTATGGGTTATGCGTTATGCGTTATGCGTTATGCGTTATGCGTTATGCGTCATGCGTTATGCGTTATGCGTTATGCGTTATCGGCTTTGCGTTATGCGTTATCGGTTATGCGTTATGCGTAATGCGTTGTGCGTTGTGCGTTCTGCGTTGTGCGTTGTGCGTTGTGCGTTGTGCGTTATGCGTTATGCGTTATGCGTTATGCGTTATGCGTTATGCGTTATGCGTTATGCGTTATGCGTTATGCGTTATGCGTTATGCGTTATTCGTTATGCGTTATGCGTTATGCGTTATGCGTTATACGTTATGCGTTATGCGTTATGCGTTATGCGTTATGCGTTATGCGTTATGCGTTATGCGTTATGCGTTATGCGTTATGCGTTATGCGTTATGCGTTATGCGTTATGCGTTATGCGTTATGCGTTATGCGTTATGCGTTATGCGTTATGCGTTATGCGTTATGCGTTATGCGTTATGCGTTATGCGTTATGCGTTATGCGTTATGCGTTATGCGTTATGCGTTATGCGTTATGCGTTATGCGTTATGCGTTATGCGTTATGCGTTATGCGTTATGCGTTATGCGTTATGCGTTATGCGTTATGCGTTATGCGTTATGCGTTATGCGTTATGCGTTATGCGTTATGCGTTATGCGTTATGCGTTATGCGTTATGCGTAATGCGTTATGCGTTATGCGTTATGCGTTATGCGTTATGCGTTATGCGTTATGCGTTATGCGTTATGCGTTATGCGTTATGCGTTATGCGTTATGCGTTAGGTGTTATGCGTTATGCGTTATGCGTTATGCGTTATGCGTTATGCGTTATGCGTCATGGGTTATGCGTAATGCGTTATGCGTTATCGGCTTTGCGTTATGCGTTATGGGTTATGCGTTATCCGTTATGGATTATGCGTTATGTATTATGCGTTATGTATTATGCGTTATGCGTTCTGCGTTATGCGTTCTGCGTCCTGCGTTAGGCGTTATGCGTTATGCGTTGTGCGTTGCGCGTTGTGCGTTCTGCGTTGTGCGTTGTGCGTTATGCGTTATGCGTTATGGGCTTTGCGTTATGCGTCATGCGTTATGCGATATGCGTTATGCGTTATGCGTTATCGGCTTTGCGTTATGCGTCGTGCGTTATGGGTTGTGCGTTATCCGTTATGGATTATGCGTTATGCATTATGCGCTATGCATTATGCGTTTTGCGTTATGCGTTTTGCGTTATGCGTTATGCGTTATGCGTTATGCGTTATGCGTTATGCGTTATGCGTTATGCGTTATGCGTTATGCGTTATGCGTTATGCGTCATGCGTTATGCGTTATGCGTTATGCGTTATGCGTTATGCGTTATGCGTTATGCGTTATGCGTTATGCGTTATGCGTTATGCGTTATGCGTTATGCGTTATGCGTTATGCGTTATGCGTTATGCGTTATGCGTTATGCGTTATGCGTTATGCGTTATGCGTTATGCGTTATGCGTTATGCGTTATGCGTTATGCGTTATGCGTTATGCGTTATGCGTTATGCGTTATGCGTTATGCGTTATGCGTTATGCGTTATGCGTTATGCGTTATGCGTTATGCGTTATGCGTTATGCGTTATGCGTTATGCGTTATGCGTTATGCGTTATGCGTTATGCGTTATGCGTTATGCGTTATGCGTTATGCGTTATGCGTTATGCGTTATGCGTTATGCGTTATGCGTTATGCGTTATGCGTTATGCGTTATGCGTTATGCGTTATGCGTTATGCGTTATGCGTTATGCGTTATGCGTTATGCGTTATGCGTAATGCGTTATGCGTTATGCGTTATGCGTTATGCGTTATGCGTTATGCGTTATGCGTTATGCGTTATGCGTTATGCGTTATGCGTTATGCGTTATGCGTTAGGTGTTATGCGTTATGCGTTATGCGTTATGCGTTATGCGTTATGCGTCATGGGTTATGCGTAATGCGTTATGCGTTATCGGCTTTGCGTTATGCGTTATGGGTTATGCGTTATCCGTTATGGATTATGCGTTATGTATTATGCGTTATGTATTATGCGTTATGCGTTCTGCGTCCTGCGTTAGGCGTTATGCGTTATGCGTTGTGCGTTGCGCGTTGTGCGTTCTGCGTTGTGCGTTGTGCGTTATGCGTTATGCGTTATGGGCTTTGCGTTATGCGTCATGCGTTATGCGATATGCGTTATGCGTTATGCGTTATCGGCTTTGCGTTATGCGTCGTGCGTTATGGGTTGTGCGTTATCCGTTATGGATTATGCGTTATGCATTATGCGCTATGCATTATGCGTTTTGCGTTATGCGTTTTGCGTTATGCGTTATGCGTTATGCGTTATGCGTTATGCGTTATGCGTTATGCGTTATGCGTTATGCGTTATGCGTTATGCGTTATGCGTTATGCGTCATGCGTTATGCGTTATGCGTTATGCGTTATGCGTTATGCGTTATGCGTTATGCGTTATGCGTTATGCGTTATGCGTTATGCGTTATGCGTTATGCGTTATGCGTTATGCGTTATGCGTTATGCGTTATGCGTTATGCGTTATGCGTTATGCGTTATGCGTTATGCGTTATGCGTTATGCGTTATGCGTTATGCGTTATGCGTTATGCGTTATGCGTTATGCGTTATGCGTTATGCGTTATGCGTTATGCGTTATGCGTTATGCGTTATGCGTTATGCGTTATCGGCTTTGCGTTATGCGTTATGCGTTATGCGTTATGCGTTATGCGTTATGCGTTATGCGTTATGCGTTATGCGTTATGCGTTATGCGTTATGCGTTATGCGTTATGCGTTATGCGTTATGCGTTATGCGTTATGCGTTATGCGTTATGCGTTATGCGTTATGCGTTATGCGTTATGCGTTATGCGTTATGCGTTATGCGTTATGCGTTATGCGTTATGCGTTATGCGTTATGCGTTATGCGTTATGCGTTATGCGTTATGCGTTATGCGTTATGCGTTATGCGTTATGCGTTATGCGTTATGCGTTATGCGTTATGCGTTATGCGTTATGCGTTATGCGTTATGCGTTATGCGTTATGCGTTATGCGTTATGCGTTATGCGTTATGCGTTATGCGTTATGCGTTATGCCTTATGCGTTATGCGTTATCGGCTTTGCGGCATGCGTTATGCGGTATGCGTTATGCGTTATGCGTTATGCGTTATGCGTTATGCGTTATGCGTTATGCGTTATGCGTTATGCGTTATGCGTTATGCGTTATGCGTTATGCGTTATGCGTTATGCGTTATGCGTTATGCGTTATGCGTTATGCGTTATGCCTTATGCGTTATGCGTTATCGGCTTTGCGGCATGCGTTATGCGGTATGCGTTATGCGTTATGCGTTATCCGTTATGCGTTATGCGTTATACGTTATGCGTTATGCGTTATGCGTTATGCGTTATGGGTTATGCGTCATGCGTTATGCGTTATGCATTATGCGTTATGCGTTATGCGGTATGCGTTATGCGTTATGCGTTATGCGTTATGCGTTATGCGTTATGCGTTATGCGTTATTCGTTATGCGTTATGCGTTATGCGTTATGCGTTATGCGTTATGCGTTATGCGTTATGCGTTATGCGTTATGCGTTATGCGTTATGCGTTATGCGTTATGCGTTATGCGTTATGCGTTATGCGTTATGCGTTATGCGTTATGCGTTATGCGTTATGCGTTATGCGTTATGCGTTATGCGTTATGCGTTATGCGTTATGCGTTATGCGTTATGCGTTATGCGTTATGCGTTATGCGTTATGCGTTATGCGTTATGCGTTATGCGTTATGCGTTATGCGTTATGCGTTATGCGTTATGCGTTATGCGTTATGCGTTATGCGTTATGCGTTATGCGTTATGCGTTATGCGTTATGCGTAATGCGTTATGCGTTATGCGTTATGCGTTATGCGTTATGCGTTATGCGTTATGCGTTATGCGTTATGCGTTATGCGTTAGGTGTTATGCGTTATGCGTTATGCGTTATGCGTTATGCGTTATGCGTCATGGGTTATGCGTAATGCGTTATGCGTTATCGGCTTTGCGTTATGCGTTATGGGTTATGCGTTATCCGTTATGGATTATGCGTTATGTATTATGCGTTATGTATTATGCGTTATGCGTTCTGCGTTATGCGTTCTGCGTCCTGCGTTAGGCGTTATGCGTTATGCGTTGTGCGTTGCGCGTTGTGCGTTCTGCGTTGTGCGTTGTGCGTTATGCGTTATGCGTTATGGGCTTTGCGTTATGCGTCATGCGTTATGCGATATGCGTTATGCGTTATGCGTTATCGGCTTTGCGTTATGCGTCGTGCGTTATGGGTTGTGCGTTATCCGTTATGGATTATGCGTTATGCATTATGCGCTATGCATTATGCGTTTTGCGTTATGCGTTTTGCGTTATGCGTTATGCGTTATGCGTTATGCGTTATGCGTTATGCGTTATGCGTTATGCGTTATGCGTTATGCGTTATGCGTTATGCGTTATGCGTTATGCGTTATGCGTTATGCGTTATGCGTTATGCGTTATGCGTTATGCGTTATGCGTTATGCGTTATGCGTTATGCGTTATGCGTTATGCGTTATGCGTTATGCGTTATGCGTTATGCGTTATGCGTTATGCGTTATGCGTTATGCGTTATGCGTTATGCGTTATGCGTTATGCGTTATGCGTTCTGCGTTATGCGTTATGCGTTATGCGTTATGCGTTATGCGTTATGCGTTATGCGTTATGCGTTATGCGTTATGCGTTATGCGTTATGCGTTATGCGTTATGCGTTATGCGTTATGCGTTATGCGTTATGCGTTATGCGTTATGCGTTATGCGTTATGCGTTATGCGTTATGCGTTATGCGTTATGCGTTATGCGTTATGCGTTATGCGTTATGCGTTATGCGTTATGCGTTATGCGTTATGCCTTATGCGTTATGCGTTATCGGCTTTGCGGCATGCGTTATGCGGTATGCGTTATGCGTTATGCGTTATCCGTTATGCGTTATGCGTTATACGTTATGCGTTATGCGTTATGCGTTATGCGTTATGGGTTATGCGTCATGCGTTATGCGTTATGCATTATGCGTTATGCGTTATGCGGTATGCGTTATGCGTTATGCGTTATGCGTTATGCGTTATGCGTTATGCGTTATGCGTTATGCGTTATTCGTTATGCGTTATGCGTTATGCGTTATGCGTTATGCGTTATGCGTTATGCGTTATGCGTTATGCGTTATGCGTTATGCGTTATGCGTTATGCGTTATGCGTTATGCGTTATGCGTTATGCGTTATGCGTTATGCGTTATGCGTTATGCGTTATGCGTTATGCGTTATGCGTTATGCGTTATGCGTTATGCGTTATGCGTTATGCGTTATGCGTTATGCGTTATGCGTTATGCGTTATGCGTTATGCGTTATGCGTTATGCGTTATGCGTTATGCGTTATGCGTTATGCGTTATGCGTTATGCGTTATGCGTTATGCGTTATGCGTTATGCGTTATGCGTTATGCGTTATGCGTTATGCGTTATGCGTTATGCGTTATGCGTTATGCGTTATGCGTTATGCGTTATGCGTAATGCGTTATGCGTTATGCGTTATGCGTTATGCGTTATGCGTTATGCGTTATGCGTTATGCGTTATGCGTTATGCGTTAGGTGTTATGCGTTATGCGTTATGCGTTATGCGTTATGCGTTATGCGTCATGGGTTATGCGTAATGCGTTATGCGTTATCGGCTTTGCGTTATGCGTTATGGGTTATGCGTTATCCGTTATGGATTATGCGTTATGTATTATGCGTTATGTATTATGCGTTATGCGTTCTGCGTTATGCGTTCTGCGTCCTGCGTTAGGCGTTATGCGTTATGCGTTGTGCGTTGCGCGTTGTGCGTTCTGCGTTGTGCGTTGTGCGTTATGCGTTATGCGTTATGGGCTTTGCGTTATGCGTCATGCGTTATGCGATATGCGTTATGCGTTATGCGTTATCGGCTTTGCGTTATGCGTCGTGCGTTATGGGTTGTGCGTTATCCGTTATGGATTATGCGTTATGCATTATGCGCTATGCATTATGCGTTTTGCGTTATGCGTTTTGCGTTATGCGTTATGCGTTATGCGTTATGCGTTATGCGTTATGCGTTATGCGTTATGCGTTATGCGTTATGCGTTATGCGTTATGCGTTATGCGTTATGCGTTATGCGTCATGCGTTATGCGTTATGCGTTATGCGTTATGCGTTATGCGTTATGCGTTATGCGTTATGCGTTATGCGTTATGCGTTATGCGTTATGCGTTATGCGTTATGCGTTATGCGTTATGCGTTATGCGTTATGCGTTATGCGTTATGCGTTATGCGTTATGCGTTATGCGTTATGCGTTATGCGTTATGCGTTATGCGTTATGCGTTATGCGTTATGCGTTATGCGTTATGCGTTATGCGTTATGCGTTATGCGTTATGCGTTATGCGTTATGCGTTATGCGTTATCGGCTTTGCGTTATGCGTTATGCGTTATGCGTTATGCGTTATGCGTTATGCGTTATGCGTTATGCGTTATGCGTTATGCGTTATGCGTTATGCGTTATGCGTTATGCGTTATGCGTTATGCGTTATGCGTTATGCGTTATGCGTTATGCGTTATGCGTTATGCGTTATGCGTTATGCGTTATGCGTTATGCGTTATGCGTTATGCGTTATGCGTTATGCGTTATGCGTTATGCGTTATGCGTTATGCGTTATGCGTTATGCGTTATGCGTTATGCGTTATGCGTTATTCGTTATGCGTTATGCGTTATGCGTTATGCGTTATGCGTTATGCGTTATGCGTTATGCGTTATGCGTTATGCGTTATGCGTTATGCGTTATGCGTTATGCGTTATGCGTTATGCGTTATGCGTTATGCGTTATGCGTTATGCGTTATGCGTTATGCGTTATGCGTTATGCGTTATGCGTTATGCGTTATGCGTTATGCGTTATGCGTTATGCGTTATGCGTTATGCGTTATGCGTTATGCGTTATGCGTTATGCGTTATGCGTTATGCGTTATGCGTTATGCGTTATGCGTTATGCGTTATGCGTTATGCGTTATGCGTTATGCGTTATGCGTTATGCGTTATGCGTTATGCGTTATGCGTTATGCGTTATGCGTTATGCGTTATGCGTAATGCGTTATGCGTTATGCGTTATGCGTTATGCGTTATGCGTTATGCGTTATGCGTTATGCGTTATGCGTTATGCGTTAGGTGTTATGCGTTATGCGTTATGCGTTATGCGTTATGCGTTATGCGTCATGGGTTATGCGTAATGCGTTATGCGTTATCGGCTTTGCGTTATGCGTTATGGGTTATGCGTTATCCGTTATGGATTATGCGTTATGTATTATGCGTTATGTATTATGCGTTATGCGTTCTGCGTTATGCGTTCTGCGTCCTGCGTTAGGCGTTATGCGTTATGCGTTGTGCGTTGCGCGTTGTGCGTTCTGCGTTGTGCGTTGTGCGTTATGCGTTATGCGTTATGGGCTTTGCGTTATGCGTCATGCGTTATGCGATATGCGTTATGCGTTATGCGTTATCGGCTTTGCGTTATGCGTCGTGCGTTATGGGTTGTGCGTTATCCGTTATGGATTATGCGTTATGCATTATGCGCTATGCATTATGCGTTTTGCGTTATGCGTTTTGCGTTATGCGTTATGCGTTATGCGTTATGCGTTATGCGTTATGCGTTATGCGTTATGCGTTATGCGTTATGCGTTATGCGTTATGCGTTATGCGTTATGCGTTATGCGTTATGCGTTATGCGTTATGCGTTATGCGTTATGCGTTATGCGTTATGCGTTATGCGTTATGCGTTATGCGTTATGCGTTATGCGTTATGCGTTATGCGTTATGCGTTATGCGTTATGCGTTATGCGTTATGCGTTATGCGTTATGCGTTATGCGTTATGCGTTATGCGTTCTGCGTTATGCGTTATGCGTTATGCGTTATGCGTTATGCGTTATGCGTTATGCGTTATGCGTTATGCGTTATGCGTTATGCGTTATGCGTTATGCGTTATGCGTTATGCGTTATGCGTTATGCGTTATGCGTTATGCGTTATGCGTTATGCGTTATGCGTTATGCGTTATGCGTTATGCGTTATGCGTTATGCGTTATGCGTTATGCGTTATGCGTTATGCGTTATGCGTTATGCGTTATGCGTTATGCCTTATGCGTTATGCGTTATCGGCTTTGCGGCATGCGTTATGCGGTATGCGTTATGCGTTATGCGTTATCCGTTATGCGTTATGCGTTATACGTTATGCGTTATGCGTTATGCGTTATGCGTTATGGGTTATGCGTCATGCGTTATGCGTTATGCATTATGCGTTATGCGTTATGCGGTATGCGTTATGCGTTATGCGTTATGCGTTATGCGTTATGCGTTATGCGTTATGCGTTATGCGTTATTCGTTATGCGTTATGCGTTATGCGTTATGCGTTATGCGTTATGCGTTATGCGTTATGCGTTATGCGTTATGCGTTATGCGTTATGCGTTATGCGTTATGCGTTATGCGTTATGCGTTATGCGTTATGCGTTATGCGTTATGCGTTATGCGTTATGCGTTATGCGTTATGCGTTATGCGTTATGCGTTATGCGTTATGCGTTATGCGTTATGCGTTATGCGTTATGCGTTATGCGTTATGCGTTATGCGTTATGCGTTATGCGTTATGCGTTATGCGTTATGCGTTATGCGTTATGCGTTATGCGTTATGCGTTATGCGTTATGCGTTATGCGTTATGCGTTATGCGTTATGCGTTATGCGTTATGCGTTATGCGTTATGCGTTATGCGTTATGCGTTATGCGTTATGCGTAATGCGTTATGCGTTATGCGTTATGCGTTATGCGTTATGCGTTATGCGTTATGCGTTATGCGTTATGCGTTATGCGTTAGGTGTTATGCGTTATGCGTTATGCGTTATGCGTTATGCGTTATGCGTCATGGGTTATGCGTAATGCGTTATGCGTTATCGGCTTTGCGTTATGCGTTATGGGTTATGCGTTATCCGTTATGGATTATGCGTTATGTATTATGCGTTATGTATTATGCGTTATGCGTTCTGCGTTATGCGTTCTGCGTCCTGCGTTAGGCGTTATGCGTTATGCGTTGTGCGTTGCGCGTTGTGCGTTCTGCGTTGTGCGTTGTGCGTTATGCGTTATGCGTTATGGGCTTTGCGTTATGCGTCATGCGTTATGCGATATGCGTTATGCGTTATGCGTTATCGGCTTTGCGTTATGCGTCGTGCGTTATGGGTTGTGCGTTATCCGTTATGGATTATGCGTTATGCATTATGCGCTATGCATTATGCGTTTTGCGTTATGCGTTTTGCGTTATGCGTTATGCGTTATGCGTTATGCGTTATGCGTTATGCGTTATGCGTTATGCGTTATGCGTTATGCGTTATGCGTTATGCGTTATGCGTTATGCGTTATGCGTTATGCGTCATGCGTTATGCGTTATGCGTTATGCGTTATGCGTTATGCGTTATGCGTTATGCGTTATGCGTTATGCGTTATGCGTTATGCGTTATGCGTTATGCGTTATGCGTTATGCGTTATGCGTTATGCGTTATGCGTTATGCGTTATGCGTTATGCGTTATGCGTTATGCGTTATGCGTTATGCGTTATGCGTTATGCGTTATGCGTTATGCGTTATGCGTTATGCGTTATGCGTTATGCGTTATGCGTTATGCGTTATGCGTTATGCGTTATGCGTTATGCGTTATGCGTTATGCGTTATCGGCTTTGCGTTATGCGTTATGCGTTATGCGTTATGCGTTATGCGTTATGCGTTATGCGTTATGCGTTATGCGTTATGCGTTATGCGTTATGCGTTATGCGTTATGCGTTATGCGTTATGCGTTATGCGTTATGCGTTATGCGTTATGCGTTATGCGTTATGCGTTATGCGTTATGCGTTATGCGTTATGCGTTATGCGTTATGCGTTATGCGTTATGCGTTATGCGTTATGCGTTATGCGTTATGCGTTATGCGTTATGCGTTATGCGTTATGCGTTATGCGTTATGCGTTATGCGTTATGCGTTATGCGTTATGCGTTATGCGTTATGCGTTATGCGTTATGCGTTATGCGTTATGCGTTATGCGTTATGCGTTATGCGTTATGCGTTATGCGTTATGCGTTATGCGTTATGCGTTATGCGTTATGCGTTATGCGTTATGCGTTATGCGTTATGCGTTATGCGTTATGCGTTATGCGTTATGCGTTATGCGTTATGCGTTATGCGTTATGCGTTATGCGTTATGCGTTATGCGTTATGCGTCATGGGTTATGCGTAATGCGTTATGCGTTATCGGCTTTGCGTTATGCGTTCTGCGTTATGCGTTATGCGTTATGCGTTATGCGTTATGCGTTATGCGTTATGCGTTATGCGTTATGCGTTATGCGTTATGCGTTATGCGTTATGCGTTATGCGTTATGCGTTATGCGTTATGCGTTATGCGTTATGCGTTATGCGTTATGCGTTATGCGTTATGCGTTATGCGTTATGCGTTATGCGTTATGCGTTATGCGTTATGCGTTATGCGTTATGCGTTATGCGTTATGCGTTATGCGTTATGCCTTATGCGTTATGCGTTATCGGCTTTGCGGCATGCGTTATGCGGTATGCGTTATGCGTTATGCGTTATGCGTTATGCGTTATGCGTTATGCGTTATGCGTTATGCGTTATGCGTTATGCGTTATGCGTTATGCGTTATGCGTTATGCGTTATGCGTTATGCGTTATGCGTTATGCGTTATGCGTTATGCCTTATGCGTTATGCGTTATCGGCTTTGCGGCATGCGTTATGCGGTATGCGTTATGCGTTATGCGTTATCCGTTATGCGTTATGCGTTATACGTTATGCGTTATGCGTTATGCGTTATGCGTTATGGGTTATGCGTCATGCGTTATGCGTTATGCATTATGCGTTATGCGTTATGCGGTATGCGTTATGCGTTATGCGTTATGCGTTATGCGTTATGCGTTATGCGTTATGCGTTATTCGTTATGCGTTATGCGTTATGCGTTATGCGTTATGCGTTATGCGTTATGCGTTATGCGTTATGCGTTATGCGTTATGCGTTATGCGTTATGCGTTATGCGTTATGCGTTATGCGTTATGCGTTATGCGTTATGCGTTATGCGTTATGCGTTATGCGTTATGCGTTATGCGTTATGCGTTATGCGTTATGCGTTATGCGTTATGCGTTATGCGTTATGCGTTATGCGTTATGCGTTATGCGTTATGCGTTATGCGTTATGCGTTATGCGTTATGCGTTATGCGTTATGCGTTATGCGTTATGCGTTATGCGTTATGCGTTATGCGTTATGCGTTATGCGTTATGCGTTATGCGTTATGCGTTATGCGTTATGCGTTATGCGTTATGCGTTATGCGTTATGCGTAATGCGTTATGCGTTATGCGTTATGCATTATGCGTTATGCGTTATGCGTTATGCGTTATGCGTTATGCGTTATGCGTTATGCGTTATGCGTTAGGTGTTATGCGTTATGCGTTATGCGTTATGCGTTATGCGTTATGCGTCATGGGTTATGCGTAATGCGTTATGCGTTATCGGCTTTGCGTTATGCGTTATGGGTTATGCGTTATCCGTTATGGATTATGCGTTATGTATTATGCGTTATGTATTATGCGTTATGCGTTCTGCGTTATGCGTTCTGCGTCCTGCGTTAGGCGTTATGCGTTATGCGTTGTGCGTTGCGCGTTGTGCGTTCTGCGTTGTGCGTTGTGCGTTATGCGTTATGCGTTATGGGCTTTGCGTTATGCGTCATGCGTTATGCGATATGCGTTATGCGTTATGCGTTATCGGCTTTGCGTTATGCGTCGTGCGTTATGGGTTGTGCGTTATCCGTTATGGATTATGCGTTATGCATTATGCGCTATGCATTATGCGTTTTGCGTTATGCGTTTTGCGTTATGCGTTATGCGTTATGCGTTATGCGTTATGCGTTATGCGTTATGCGTTATGCGTTATGCGTTATGCGTTATGCGTTATGCGTTATGCGTTATGCGTTATGCGTTATGCGTTATGCGTTATGCGTTATGCGTTATGCGTTATGCGTTATGCGTTATGCGTTATGCGTTATGCGTTATGCGTTATGCGTTATGCGTTATGCGTTATGCGTTATGCGTTATGCGTTATGCGTTATGCGTTATGCGTTATGCGTTATGCGTTATGCGTTATGCGTTATGCGTTATGCGTTATGCGTTATGCGTTATGCGTTATGCGTTATGCGTTATGCGTTATGCGTTATGCGTTATGCGTTATGCGTTATGCGTTATGCGTTATGCGTTATGCGTTATGCGTTATGCGTTATGCGTTATGCGTTATGCGTTATGCGTTATGCGTTATGCGTTATGCGTTATGCGTTATGCGTTATGCGTTATGCGTTATGCGTTATGCGTTATGCGTTATGCGTTATGCGTTATGCGTTATGCGTTATGCGTTATGCGTTATGCGTTATGCGTTATGCGTTATGCGTTATGCGTTATGCGTTATCCGTTATGGATTAAGCGTTATGCATTATGCGTTATGCGTTATGCGTTATGCGTTACGGGTTATGCGTCATGCGTTATGCGTTATGCGTCATGCGTTATGCGTTATCGGCTTTGCGTTATGCGTTATCGGTTATGCGTTATGCGTTATGCGTTGTGCGTTGTGCGTTCTGCGTTGTGCGTTGTGCGTTGTGCGTTGTGCGTTCTGCGTTATGCGTTATGCGTTATGCGTTATGCGTTATGCGTCATGCGTTATGCGTTATGCGTTATGCGTTATGCGTTCTGCGTTCTGCGTTATGCGTTATGCGTTATGCGTTATGCGTTATGCGTTATGCGTTATGCGTTATGCGTTATGCGTTATGCGTTATGCGTTATGCGTTATGCGTTATGCGTTATGCGTTATGCGTTATGCGTTATGCGTTATGCGTTATGCGTTATGCGTTATGCGTTATGCGTTATGCGTTATGCGTTATGCGTTATGCGTTATGCGTTATGCGTTATGCGTTATGCGTTATGCGGTATGGGTTATGCGTTATGCGTTATGCGTTATGCGTTATGCGTCATGCGTTATGCGTTATGCCTTATGCGTTATGCGTTATCGGCTTTGCGGCATGCGTTATGCGGTATGCGTTATGCGTTATGCGTTATCCGTTATGCGTTATGCGTTATACGTTATGCGTTATGCGTTATGCGTTATGCGTTATGGGTTATGCGTTATGCGTTATGCATTATGCGTTATGCGTTATGCGGTATGGGTTATGCGTTATGCGTTATGCGTTATGCGTTATGCGTCATGCGTTATGCGTTATGCGTTATGCGTTATGCGTTATCGGCTTTGCGTTATGCGTTATCGGTTATGCGTTATGCGTAATGCGTTGTGCGTTCTGCGTTGTGCGTTGTGCGTTGTGCGTTGTGCGTTCTGCGTTATGCGTTATGCGTTATGCGTTATGCGTTATGCGTTATGCGTTATGCGTTATTCGTTATGCGTTATGCGTTATGCGTTATGCGTTATACGTTATGCGTTATGCGTTATGCGTTATGCGTTATGCGTTATGCGTTATGCGTTATGCGTTATGCGTTATGCGTTATGCGTTATGCGTTATGCGTTAAGCGTTATGCGTTATGCGTTATGCGTTATGCGTTATGCGTTCTGCGTTGTGCGTTATGCGTTATGCGTTATGCGTTATGCGTTATGCGTTATGCGTTATGCGTTATGCGTTATGCGTTATGCGTTATGCGTTATGCGTTATGCGTTATGCGTTATGCGTTATGCGTTATGCGTTATGCGTTATGCGTTATGCGTTATGCGTTATGCGTTATGCGTTATGCGTTATGCGTTATGCGTTAGGCGTTATGCGTTATGCGTTATGCGTTATGCGTTATGCGTTATGCGTTATGCGTTATGCGTCATGGGTTATGCGTAATGCGTTATGCGTTATCGGCTTTGCGTTATGCGTTATGGGTTATGCGTTATCCGTTATGGATTATGCGTTATGTATTATGCGTTATGTATTATGCGTTATGCGTTCTGCGTTATGCGTTATGCGTTATGCGTCCTGCGTTAGGCGTTATGCGTTATGCGTTATGCGTTGTGCGTTATGCGTTATGCGTCATGCGTTATGCGTTATGCGTTATGCGTTATGCGTTATCGGCTTTGCGTTATGCGTTATCGGTTATGCGTTATGCGTAATGCGTTGTGCGTTCTGCGTTGTGCGTTGTGCGTTGTGCGTTGTGCGTTCTGCGTTATGCGTTATGCGTTATGCGTTATGCGTTATGCGTTATGCGTTATGCGTTATTCGTTATGCGTTATGCGTTATGCGTTATGCGTTATACGTTATGCGTTATGCGTTATGCGTTATGCGTTATGCGTTATGCGTTATGCGTTATGCGTTATGCGTTATGCGTTATGCGTTTTGCGTTATGCGTTATGCGTTACGGGTTATGCGTCATGCGTTATGCGTTATGCGTCATGCGTCATGCGTTATCGGCTTTGCGTTATGCGTTATCGGTTATGCGTTATGCGTTATGCGTTGTGCGTTGTGCGTTATGCGTTATGCGTTATGCGATATGCGTTATGCGTTATGCGTTATGCGTTATGCGTTATGCGTTATGCGTTATGCGTTAAGCGTTATGCGTAATGCGTTATGCGTTATGCGTTATGCGTTATGCGTTATGCGTTATGCGTTATGCGTTATGCGTTATGCGTTATGCGTTATGCGTTATGCGTTATGCGTTATGCGTTATACGTTATGCGTTATGCGTTATGCGTTATGCGTTATGCGTTATGCGTTATGCGTTATGCGTTATGCGTTATCGGCTTTGCGTTATGCGTCATGCGTTATGCGTTATGCGTTATGCGATATGCGTTATGCGTTATGCGTTATCGGCTTTGCGTTATGCGTCGTGCGTTATGGGTTGTGCGTTATCCGTTATGGATTATGCGTTATGCATTATGCGTTTTGCGTTATGCGTTTTGCGTTATGCGTTATGCGTTATGCGTTATGCGTTATGCGTTATGCGTTATGCGTTATGCGTTATGCGTTATGCGTTATGCGTCATGCGTTATGCGTTATGCGTCATGCGTCATGCGTCATGCGTTATGCGTTATGCGTTATGCGTTATGCGTTATGCGTTATGCGTTATGCGTTATGCGTTATGCGTTATGCGTTATGCGGTATGCGTTATGCGTTATGCGTTATGCGTTATGCGTTATGCGTTATGCGTTATGCGTCATGCGTTATGCGTTATGCGTTATGCGTTATGCGTTATGCGTTATGCGTTATGCGTTATGCGTTATGCGTTATGCGTTATGCGTTATGCGTTATGCGTTATGCGTTATGCGTTATGCGTTATGCGTTATGCGTTCTGCGTTATGCGTTATGCGTTATGCGTTATGCGTTATGCGTTATGCGTTATGCGTTATGCGTTATGCGTTATGCGTTATGCGTTATGCGTTATGCGTTATGCGTTATGCGTTATGCCTTATGCGTTATGCGTTATCGGCTTTTCGGCATGCGTTATGCGGTATGCGTTATGCGTTATGCGTTATCCGTTATGCGTTATGCGTTATACGTTATACGTTATGCGTTATGCGTTATGCGTTATGCGTTATGCGTTATGCGTTATGGGTTATGCGTCATGCGTTATGCGTTATGCATTATGCGTTATGCGTTATGCGGTATGGGTTATGCGTTATGCGTTATGCGTTATGCGTTATGCGTTATGCGTCATGCGTTATGCGTTATGCGTTATGCGTTATCGGCTTTGCGTTATGCGTTATCGGTTATGCGTTATGCGTAATGCGTTGTGCGTTGTGCGTTCTGCGTTGTGCGTTGTGCGTTGTGCGTTGTGCGTTATGCGTTATGCGTTATGCGTTATGCGTTATGCGTTATGCGTTATGCGTTATGCGTTATGCGTTATGCGTTATGCGTTATTCGTTATGCGTTATGCGTTATGCGTTATGCGTTATACGTTATGCGTTATGCGTTATGCGTTATGCGTTATGCGTTATGCGTTATGCGTTATGCGTTATGCGTTATGCGTTATGCGTTATGCGTTATGCGTTATGCGTTATGCGTTATGCGTTATGCGTTATGCGTTATGCGTTATGCGTTATGCGTTATGCGTTATGCGTTATGCGTTATGCGTTATGCGTTATGCGTTATGCGTTATGCGTTATGCGTTATGCGTTATGCGTTATGCGTTATGCGTTATGCGTTATGCGTTATGCGTTATGCGTTATGCGTTATGCGTTATGCGTTATGCGTTATGCGTTATGCGTTATGCGTTATGCGTTATGCGTTATGCGTTATGCGTTATGCGTTATGCGTTATGCGTTATGCGTTATGCGTTATGCGTTATGCGTTATGCGTTATGCGTAATGCGTTATGCGTTATGCGTTATGCGTTATGCGTTATGCGTTATGCGTTATGCGTTATGCGTTATGCGTTATGCGTTATGCGTTATGCGTTAGGTGTTATGCGTTATGCGTTATGCGTTATGCGTTATGCGTTATGCGTCATGGGTTATGCGTAATGCGTTATGCGTTATCGGCTTTGCGTTATGCGTTATGGGTTATGCGTTATCCGTTATGGATTATGCGTTATGTATTATGCGTTATGTATTATGCGTTATGCGTTCTGCGTTATGCGTTCTGCGTCCTGCGTTAGGCGTTATGCGTTATGCGTTGTGCGTTGCGCGTTGTGCGTTCTGCGTTGTGCGTTGTGCGTTATGCGTTATGCGTTATGGGCTTTGCGTTATGCGTCATGCGTTATGCGATATGCGTTATGCGTTATGCGTTATCGGCTTTGCGTTATGCGTCGTGCGTTATGGGTTGTGCGTTATCCGTTATGGATTATGCGTTATGCATTATGCGCTATGCATTATGCGTAATGCGTTATGCGTTATGCGTTATGCGTTATGCGTTATGCGTCATGGGTTATGCGTAATGCGTTATGCGTTATCGGCTTTGCGTTATGCGTTCTGCGTTATGCGTTATGCGTTATGCGTTATGCGTTATGCGTTATGCGTTATGCGTTATGCGTTATGCGTTATGCGTTATGCGTTATGCGTTATGCGTTATGCGTTATGCGTTATGCGTTATGCGTTATGCGTTATGCGTTATGCGTTATGCGTTATGCGTTATGCGTTATGCGTTATGCGTTATGCGTTATGCCTTATGCGTTATGCGTTATCGGCTTTGCGGCATGCGTTATGCGGTATGCGTTATGCGTTATGCGTTATCCGTTATGCGTTATGCGTTATACGTTATGCGTTATGCGTTATGCGTTATGCGTTATGGGTTATGCGTCTTGCGTTATGCGTTATGCATTATGCGTTATGCGTTATGCGGTATGCGTTATGCGTTATGCGTTATGCGTTATGCGTTATGCGTTATGCGTTATGCGTTATGCGTTATTCGTTATGCGTTATGCGTTATGCGTTATGCGTTATGCGTTATGCGTTATGCGTTATGCGTTATGCGTTATGCGTTATGCGTTATGCGTTATGCGTTATGCGTTATGCGTTATGCGTTATGCGTTATGCGTTATGCGTTATGCGTTATGCGTTATGCGTTATGCGTTATGCGTTATGCGTTATGCGTTATGCGTTATGCGTTATGCGTTATGCGTTATGCGTTATGCGTTATGCGTTATGCGTTATGCGTTATGCGTTATGCGTTATGCGTTATGCGTTATGCGTTATGCGTTATGCGTTATGCGTTATGCGTTATGCGTTATGCGTTATGCGTTATGCGTTATGCGTTATGCGTTATGCGTTATGCGTTATGCGTTATGCGTTATGCGTTATGCGTTATGCGTTATGCGTTATGCGTAATGCGTTATGCGTTATGCGTTATGCGTTATGCGTTATGCGTTATGCGTTATGCGTTATGCGTTATGCGTTATGCGTTAGGTGTTATGCGTTATGCGTTATGCGTTATGCGTTATGCGTTATGCGTCATGGGTTATGCGTAATGCGTTATGCGTTATCGGCTTTGCGTTATGCGTTATGGGTTATGCGTTATCCGTTATGGATTATGCGTTATGTATTATGCGTTATGTATTATGCGTTATGCGTTCTGCGTTATGCGTTCTGCGTCCTGCGTTAGGCGTTATGCGTTATGCGTTGTGCGTTGCGCGTTGTGCGTTCTGCGTTGTGCGTTGTGCGTTATGCGTTATGCGTTATGGGCTTTGCGTTATGCGTCATGCGTTATGCGATATGCGTTATGCGTTATGCGTTATCGGCTTTGCGTTATGCGTCGTGCGTTATGGGTTGTGCGTTATCCGTTATGGATTATGCGTTATGCATTATGCGCTATGCATTATGCGTTTTGCGTTATGCGTTTTGCGTTATGCGTTATGCGTTATGCGTTATGCGTTATGCGTTATGCGTTATGCGTTATGCGTTATGCGTTATGCGTTATGCGTTATGCGTTATGCGTTATGCGTCATGCGTTATGCGTTATGCGTTATGCGTTATGCGTTATGCGTTATGCGTTATGCGTTATGCGTTATGCGTTATGCGTTATGCGTTATGCGTTATGCGTTATGCGTTATGCGTTATGCGTTATGCGTTATGCGTTATGCGTTATGCGTTATGCGTTATGCGTTATGCGTTATGCGTTATGCGTTATGCGTTATGCGTTATGCGTTATGCGTTATGCGTTATGCGTTATGCGTTATGCGTTATGCGTTATGCGTTATGCGTTATGCGTTATGCGTTATGCGTTATGCGTTATCGGCTTTGCGTTATGCGTCATGCGTTATGCGTTATGCGATATGCGTTATGCGTTATGCGTTATCGGCTTTGCGTTATGCGTCATGCGTTATGGGTTGTGCGTTATCCGTTATGGATTATGCGTTATGCATTATGCGTTATGCATTATGCGTTTTGCGTTATGCGTTTTGCGTTATGCGTTATGCGTTATGCGTTATGCGTTATGCGTTATGCGTTATGCGTTATGCGTCATGCGTTATGCGTTATGCGTTATGCGTTATGCGTCATGCGTCATGCGTCATGCGTTATGCGTTATGCGTTATGCGTTATGCGTTATGCGTTATGCGTTATGCGTTATGCGTTATGCGTTATGCGGTATGCGTTATGCGTTATGCGTTATGCGTTATGCGTTATGCGTTATGCGTTATGCGTTATGCGTTATGCGTTATGCGTTATGCGTTATGCGTTATGCGTTATGCGTTATGCGTTATGCGTTATGCGTTATGCGTTATGCGTTATGCGTTATGCGTTATGCGTTATGCGTTCTGCGTTATGCGTTATGCGTTATGCGTTATGCGTTATGCGTTATGCGTTATGCGTTATGCGTTATGCGTTATGCGTTATGCGTTATGCGTTATGCGTTATGCGTTATGCGTTATGCGTTATGCGTTATGCGTTATGCGTTATGCGTTATGCGTTATGCGTTATGCGTTATGCGTTATGCGTTATGCGTTATGCGTTATGCGTTATGCGTTATGCGTTATGCGTTATGCGTTATGCGTTATGCGTTATGCGTTATGCGTTATGCGTTATGCGTTATGCGTTATGCGTTATGCGTTATGCGTTATGCGTTATGCGTTATGCGTTATGCGTTATGCGTTATGCGTTATGCGTTATGCGTTATGCGTTATGCGTTATGCGTTATGCGTTATGCGTTATGCGTTATGCTTTATGCGTTATGCGTCATGCGTTATGCGTCATGCGTTATGCGTTATGCGTTATGCGTTATGCGTTATGCGTTATGCGTTATGCGTTATGCGTTATGCGTTATGCGTTATGCGTTATGCGTTATGCGTTATGCGTTATGCGTTATGCGTTATGCGTTATGCGTTATGCGTTATGCGTTATGCGTTATGCGTTATGCGTTATGCGTTATGCGTTATCCGTTATGGATTAAGCGTTATGCATTATGCGTTATGCGTTATGCGTTATGCGTTACGGGTTATGCGTCATGCGTTATGCGTTATGCGTCATGCGTTATGCGTTATCGGCTTTGCGTTATGCGTTATCGGTTATGCGTTATGCGTTATGCGTTGTGCGTTGTGCGTTCTGCGTTGTGCGTTGTGCGTTGTGCGTTGTGCGTTCTGCGTTATGCGTTATGCGTTATGCGTTATGCGTTATGCGTCATGCGTTATGCGTTATGCGTTATGCGTTATGCGTTCTGCGTTCTGCGTTATGCGTTATGCGTTATGCGTTATGCGTTATGCGTTATGCGTTATGCGTTATGCGTTATGCGTTATGCGTTATGCGTTATGCGTTATGCGTTATGCGTTATGCGTTATGCGTTATGCGTTATGCGTTATGCGTTATGCGTTATGCGTTATGCGTTATGCGTTATGCGTTATGCGTTATGCGTTATGCGTTATGCGTTATGCGTTATGCGTTATGCGTTATGCGTTATGCGTTATGCGTTATGAGTTATGCGTTATGCGTTATGCGTTATGCGTTATGCGTTATGCGTTATGCGTTATGCGTTATGCGTTATGCGTTATGCGTTATGCGTTATGCCTTATGCGTTATGCGTTATGCGTTATGCGTTATGCGTTATGCGTTATGCGTTATGCGTTATGCGTTATGCGTTATGCGTTATGCGTTATGCCTTATGCGTTATGCGTTATCGGCTTTGCGGCATGCGTTATGCGGTATGCGTTATGCGTTATGCGTTATCCGTTATGCGTTATGCGTTATACGTTATGCGTTATGCGTTATGCGTTATGCGTTATGGGTTATGCGTTATGCGTTATGCATTATGCGTTATGCGTTATGCGGTATGGGTTATGCGTTATGCGTTATGCGTTATGCGTTATGCGTCATGCGTTATGCGTTATGCGTTATGCGTTATGCGTTATCGGCTTTGCGTTATGCGTTATCGGTTATGCGTTATGCGTAATGCGTTGTGCGTTCTGCGTTGTGCGTTGTGCGTTGTGCGTTGTGCGTTCTGCGTTATGCGTTATGCGTTATGCGTTATGCGTTATGCGTTATGCGTTATGCGTTATGCGTTATTCGTTATGCGTTATGCGTTATACGTTATGCGTTATGCGTTATGCGTTATGCGTTATGCGTTATGCGTTATGCGTTATGCGTTATGCGTTATGCGTTATGCGTTAAGCGTTATGCGTTATGCGTTATGCGTTATGCGTTATGCGTTCTGCGTTGTGCGTTATGCGTTATGCGTTATGCGTTATGCGTTATGCGTTATGCGTTATGCGTTATGCGTTATGCGTTATGCGTTATGCGTTATGCGTTATGCGTTATGCGTTATGCGTTATGCGTTATGCGTTATGCGTTATGCGTTATGCGTTATGCGTTATGCGTTATGCGTTATGCGTTATGCGTTATGCGTTATGCGTTATGCGTTAGGCGTTATGCGTTATGCGTTATGCGTTATGCGTTATGCGTTATGCGTTATGCGTTATGCGTCATGGGTTATGCGTAATGCGTTATGCGTTATCGGCTTTGCGTTATGCGTTATGGGTTATGCGTTATCCGTTATGGATTATGCGTTATGTATTATGCGTTATGTATTATGCGTTATGCGTTCTGCGTTATGCGTTATGCGTTATGCGTCCTGCGTTAGGCGTTATGCGTTATGCGTTATGCGTTGTGCGTTGCGCGTTGTGCGTTCTGCGTTGTGCGTTATGCGTTATGCGTTATGGGTTATGCGTTATCCGTTATGGATTAAGCGTTATGCATTATGCGTTATGCGTTATGCGTTTTGCGTTATGCGTTATGCGTTACGGGTTATGCGTCATGCGTTATGCGTTATGCGTCATGCGTTATGCGTTATCGGCTTTGCGTTATGCGTTATCGGTTATGCGTTATGCGTTATGCGTTGTGCGTTGTGCGTTATGCGTTATGCGTTATGCGATATGCGTTATGCGTTATGCGTTATGCGTTATGCGTTATGCGTTATGCGTTAAGCGTTATGCGTAATGCGTTATGCGTTATGCGTTATGCGTTATGCGTTATGCGTTATGCGTTATGCGTTATGCGTTATGCGTTATGCGTTATGCGTTATGCGTTATGCGTTATGCGTTATGCGTTATACGTTATGCGTTATGCGTTATGCGTTATGCGTTATGCGTTATGCGTTATGCGTTATGCGTTATGCGTTATCGGCTTTGCGTTATGCGTCATGCGTTATGCGTTATGCGTTATGCGATATGCGTTATGCGTTATGCGTTATCGGCTTTGCGTTATGCGTCGTGCGTTATGGGTTGTGCGTTATCCGTTATGGATTATGCGTTATGCATTATGCGTTTTGCGTTATGCGTTTTGCGTTATGCGTTATGCGTTATGCGTTATGCGTTATGCGTTATGCGTTATGCGTTATGCGTTATGCGTTATGCGTTATGCGTTATGCGTCATGCGTTATGCGTTATGCGTCATGCGTCATGCGTCATGCGTTATGCGTTATGCGTTATGCGTTATGCGTTATGCGTTATGCGTTATGCGTTATGCGTTATGCGTTATGCGTTATGCGGTATGCGTTATGCGTTATGCGTTATGCGTTATGCGTTATGCGTTATGCGTTATGCGTCATGCGTTATGCGTTATGCGTTATGCGTTATGCGTTATGCGTTATGCGTTATGCGTTATGCGTTATGCGTTATGCGTTATGCGTTATGCGTTATGCGTTATGCGTTATGCGTTATGCGTTATGCGTTCTGCGTTATGCGTTATGCGTTATGCGTTATGCGTTATGCGTTATGCGTTATGCGTTATGCGTTATGCGTTATGCGTTATGCGTTATGCGTTATGCGTTATGCGTTATGCGTTATGCGTTATGCGTTATGCGTTATGCGTTATGCGTTATGCGTTATGCGTTATGCGTTATGCGTTATGCGTTATGCGTTATGCGTTATGCGTTATGCGTTATGCGTTATGCGTTATGCGTTATGCGTTATGCGTTATGCGTTATGCGTTATGCGTTATGCGTTATGCGTTATGCGTTATGCGTTATGCGTTATGCGTTATGCGTTATGCGTTATGCGTTATGCGTTATGCGTTATGCGTTATGCGTTATGCGTTATGCGTTATGCGTTATGCGTTATGCGTTATGCGTTATGCGTTATGCGTTATGCGTTATGCGTTATGCGTTATGCGTTATGCGTTATGCGTTATGCGTTATGCGTTATGCGTTATGCGTTATGCGTTATGCGTTATGCGTTATGCGTTATGCGTTATGCGTTATGCGTTATGCGTTATGCGTTATGCGTCATGCGTTATGCGTTATGCGTTATGCGTTATGCTTTATGCGTTATGCGTCATGCGTTATGCGTTATGCGTTATGCGTTATGCGTTATGCGTTATGCGTTATGCGTTATGCGTTATGCGTTATGCGTTATGCGTTATGCGTTATGCGTTATGCGTTATGCGTTATGCGTTATGCGTTATGCGTTATGCGTTATGCGTTATGCGTTATGCGTTATGCGTTATGCGTTATGCGTTATCCGTTATGGATTAAGCGTTATGCATTATGCGTTATGCGTTATGCGTTATGCGTTACGGGTTATGCGTCATGCGTTATGCGTTATGCGTCATGGGTTATGCGTTATCGGCTTTGCGTTATGCGTTATCGGTTATGCGTTATGCGTTATGCGTTGTGCGTTGTGCGTTCTGCGTTGTGCGTTGTGCGTTGTGCGTTGTGCGTTCTGCGTTATGCGTTATGCGTTATGCGTTATGCGTTATGCGTCATGCGTTATGCGTTATGCGTTATGCGTTATGCGTTCTGCGTTCTGCGTTATGCGTTATGCGTTATGCGTTATGCGTTATGCATTATGCGTTATGCGTTATGCGTTATGCGTTATGCGTTATGCGTTATGCGTTATGCGTTATGCGTTATCCGTTATGGATTAAGCGTTATGCATTATGCGTTATGCGTTATGCGTTATGCGTTACGGGTTATGCGTCATGCGTTATGCGTTATGCGTCATGGGTTATGCGTTATCGGCTTTGCGTTATGCGTTATCGGTTATGCGTTATGCGTTATGCGTTGTGCGTTGTGCGTTCTGCGTTGTGCGTTGTGCGTTGTGCGTTGTGCGTTCTGCGTTATGCGTTATGCGTTATGCGTTATGCGTTATGCGTCATGCGTTATGCGTTATGCGTTATGCGTTATGCGTTCTGCGTTCTGCGTTATGCGTTATGCGTTATGCGTTATGCGTTATGCGTTATGCGTTATGCGTTATGCGTTATGCGTTATGCGTTATGCGTTATGCGTTATGCGTTATGCGTTATGCGTTATGCGTTATGCGTTATGCGTTATGCGTTATGCGTTATGCGTTATGCGTTATGCGTTATGCGTTATGCGTTATGCGTTATGCGTTATGCGTTATGCGTCATGCGTTATGCGTTATGCGTTATGCGTTATGCGTTATGCGTTATGCGTTATGCGTTATGCGTTATGCGTTATGCGTTATGCGTTATGCGTTATGGGTTATGCGTTATCCGTTATGGATTAAGCGTTATGCATTATGCGTTATGCGTTATGCGTTTTGCGTTATGCGTTATGCGTTACGGGTTATGCGTCATGCGTTATGCGTTATGCGTCATGCGTTATGCGTTATCGGCTTTGCGTTATGCGTTATCGGTTATGCGTTATGCGTTATGCGTTGTGCGTTGTGCGTTCTGCGTTGTGCGTTGTGCGTTGTGCGTTGTGCGTTGTGCGTTGCGCGTTCTGCGTTATGCGTTATGCGTTATGCGATATGCGTTATGCGTTATGCGTTATCGGCTTTGCGTTATGCGTCGTGCGTTATGGGTTGTGCGTTATCCGTTATGGATTATGCGTTATGCATTATGCGTTATGCATTATGCGTTTTGCGTTATGCGTTTTGCGTTATGCGTTATGCGTTATGCGTTATGCGTTATGCGTTATGCGTTATGCGTTATGCGTTATGCGTTATGCGTTATGCGTTATGCGTTATGCGTTATGCGTTATGCGTTATGCGTTATGCGTCATGCGTTATGCGTTATGCGTTATGCGTTATGCGTTATGCGTTATGTGCTATGCGTTATGCGTTATGCGTTATGCGTTATGCATTATGCGTTATGGGTTATGGGTTACCCGTTATGGATTAAGCGTTATGCATTATGCTTTATGCGTTATGCGTTTTGCGTTATGCGTTATGCGTTACGGGTTATGCGTCATGCGTTATGCGTCATGCGTTATGCGTTATCGGCTTTGCGTTATGCGTTATCGGTTATGCGTTATGCGTTATGCGTTGTGCGTTGTGCGTTGTGCGTTGTGCGTTGTGCGTTGCGCGTTCTGCGTTATGCGTTATGCGTTATGCGATATGCGTTATGCGTTATGCGTTATGCGTTATGCGTTATGCGTTATGCGTTATGCGTTAAGCGTTATGCGTAATGCGTTATGCGTTATGCGTTATGCGTTATGCGTTATGCGTTATGCGTTATGCGTTATGCGTTATGCGTTATGCGTTATGCGTTATGCGTTATGCGTTATGCGTTATGCGTTATGCGTTATGCGTTCTGCGTTATGCGTTATGCGTTATGCGTTATGCGTTATGCGTTATGCGTTATGCGTTATGCGTTATGCGTTATGCGTTATGCGTTATGCGTTATGCGTTATGCGTTATGCGTTATGCGTTATGCGTTATGCGTTATGCGTTATGCGTTATGCGTTATGCGTCCTGCGTTAGGCGTTATGCGTTATGCGTTATGCGTTGTGCGTTGTGCGTTGTGCGTTCTGCGTTGTGCGTTGTGCGTTATGCGTTATGCGTTATGCGTTATGCGTTATGCGTTATGCGTTATGCGTTATGCGTTATGCGTTATGCGTTATGCGTTATGCGTTATGCATTATGCGTTATGCGTTATGCGTTATGCGTTATCGGCTTTGCGTTATGCGTCATGCGTTATGCGTTATGGGTTATGCGTCATCCGTTATGGATTAAGCGTTATGCATTATGCGTTATGCGTTATGCGTTATGCGTTTTGCGTTATGCGTTATGTGCTATGCGTTATGCGTTATGCGTTATGCGTTATGCGTTATGGGTTATGGGTTATCCGTTATGGATTAAGCGTTATGCATTATGCTTTATGCGTTATGCGTTTTGCGTTATGCGTTATGCGTTACGGGTTATGCGTCATGCGTTATGCGTTATGCGTCATGCGTTATGCGTTATCGGTTATGCGTTATGCGTTGTGCGTTGTGCGTTCTGCGTTGTGCGTTGTGCGTTGTGCGTTGCGCGTTCTGCGTTATGCGTTACGGGTTATGCGTCATGCGTTATGCGCTATGCGTCATGCGTTATGCGTTATCGGCTTTGCGTTATGCGTTATCGGTTATGCGTTATGCGTTATGCGTTGTGCGTTGTGCGTTCTGCGTTGTGCGTTGTGCGTTGTGCGTTGTGCGTTCTGCGTTATGCGTTATGCGTTAAGCGATATGCGTTATGCGTTATGCGTTATGCGTTATGCGTTATGCGTTATGCGTTAAGCGTTATGCGTAATGCGTTATGCGTTATGCGTTATGCGTTATGCGTTATGCGTTATGCGTTATGCGTTATGCGTTATGCGTTATGCGTTATGCGTTATGCGTTATGCGCTATGCGTTATGCGTTATGCGTTATGCGTTATGCGTTATGCGTTATCGGCTTTGCGTTATGCGTCATGCGTTATGCGTTATGCGTTATGCGATATGCGTTATGCGTTATGCGTTATCGGCTTTGCGTTATGCGTCGTGCGTTATGGGTTGTGCGTTATCCGTTATGGATTATGCGTTATGCATTATGCGTTATGCATTATGCGTTTTGCGTTATGCGTTTTGCGTTATGCGTTATGCGTTATGCGTTATGCGTTATGCGTTATGCGTTATGCGTTATGCGTTATTCGTTATGCGTTATGCGTTATGCGTTATGCGTTATACGTTATGCGTTATGCGTTATGCGTTATGCGTTGTGCGTTGTGCGTTCTGCGTTGTGCGTTGTGCGTTGTGCGTTGCGCGTTCTGCGTTATGCGTTACGGGTTATGCGTCATGCGTTATGCGTTATGCGTCATGCGTTATGCGTTATCGGCTTTGCGTTATGCGTTATCGGTTATGCGTTATGCGTTATGCGTTGTGCGTTGTGCGTTCTGCGTTCTGCGTTGTGCGTTGTGCGTTGTGCGTTGTGCGTTATGCGTTATGCGATATGCGTTATGCGTTATGCGTTATGCGTTATGCGTTATGCGTTATGCGTTATGCGTTATGCGTTAAGCGTTATGCGTAATGCGTTATGCGTTATGCGTTATGCGTTATGCGTTATGCGTTATCGGCTTTGCGTTATGCGTTATGCGTTATGCGTTATGCGTTATGCGTTATGCGTTATGCGTTATGCGTTATGCGTTATGCGTTATGCGTTATGCGTTATGCGTTATGCGTTATGCGTTATGCGTTATGCGTTATGCGTTATGCGTTATGCGAAATGCGTTATAGGTTATGCGTTATGCGTTATGCGTTATGCGTTATGCGTTATGCGTTATGCGTTATGCGTTATGCGTTATGCGTTATGCGTTATGCGTTATGCGTTTTGCGTTATGCGTTATGCGTCATGCGTTATGCGTTATGCGTTATGCGTTATGCGTTATCGGCTTTGCGTTATGCGTTATCGGTTATGCGTTATGCGTAATGCGTTGTGCGTTCTGCGTTGTGCGTTGTGCGTTGTGCGTTGTGCGTTCTGCGTTATGCGTTATGCGTTATGCGTTATGCGTTATGCGTTATGCGTTATGCGTTATTCGTTATGCGTTATGCGTTATGCGTTATGCGTCATGCGTTATGCGTTATCGGTTATGCGTTATGCGTTGTGCGTTGTGCGTTCTGCGTTGTGCGTTGTGCGTTGTGCGTTGCGCGTTCTGCGTTATGCGTTACGGGTTATGCGTCATGCGTTATGCGTTATGCGTCATGCGTTATGCGTTATCGGCTTTGCGTTATGCGTTATCGGTTATGCGTTATGCGTTATGCGTTGTGCGTTGTGCGTTCTGCGTTCTGCGTTGTGCGTTGTGCGTTGTGCGTTGTGCGTTATGCGTTATGCGATATGCGTTATGCGTTATGCGTTATGCGTTATGCGTTATGCGTTATGCGTTATGCGTTATGCGTTAAGCGTTATGCGTAATGCGTTATGCGTTATGCGTTATGCGTTATGCGTTATGCGTTATGCGTTATGCGTTATGCGTTATGCGTTATGCGTTATGCGTTATGCGTTATGCGTTATGCGTTATGCGTTATGCGTTATGCGTTATGCGTTATGCGTTATCGGCTTTGCGTTATGCGTCATGCGTTATGCGTTATGCGTTATGCGATATGCGTTATGCGTTATGCGTTATCGGCTTTGCGTTATGCGTCGTGCGTTATGGGTTGTGCGTTATCCGTTATGGATTATGCGTTATGCATTATGCGTTTTGCGTTATGCGTTTTGCGTTATGCGTTATGCGTTATGCGTTATGCGTTATGCGTTATGCGTTATGCGTTATGCGTTATGCGTTATGCGTTATGCGTCATGCGTTATGCGTTATGCGTTATGCGTTATGCGTTATGCGTTATGCGTTATGCGTTATGCGTTATGCGTTATGCGTTATGCGTTATGCGTTATGCGTTATGCGTTATGCGTTATGCGTTATGCGTTATGCGTTATGCGTTATGCGTTATGCGTTATGCGTTATGCGTTATGCGTTATGCGTTATGCGTTATGCGTTATGCGTTATGCGTTATGCGTTATGCGTTATGCGTTATGCGTTATGCGTTATGCGTTATGCGTTATGCGTTATGCGTTATGCGTTATGCGTTATGCGTTATGCGAAATGCGTTATAGGTTATGCGTTATGCGTTATGCGTTATGCGTTATGCGTTATGCGTTATGCGTTATGCGTTATGCGTTATGCGTTATGCGTTATGCGTTATGCGTTTTGCGTTATGCGTTATGCGTCATGCGTTATGCGTTATGCGTTATGCGTTATGCGTTATCGGCTTTGCGTTATGCGTTATCGGTTATGCGTTATGCGTAATGCGTTGTGCGTTCTGCGTTGTGCGTTGTGCGTTGTGCGTTGTGCGTTCTGCGTTATGCGTTATGCGTTATGCGTTATGCGTTATGCGTTATGCGTTATGCGTTATGCGTTATTCGTTATGCGTTATGCGTTATGCGTTATGCGTTATACGTTATGCGTTATGCGTTATGCGTTATGCGTTATGCGTTATGCGTTATGGATTAAGCGTTATGCATTATGCTTTATGCGTTATGCGTTTTGCGTTATGCGTTATGCGTTACGGGTTATGCGTCATGCGTTATGCGTTATGCGTCATGCGTTATGCGTTATCGGCTTTGCGTTATGCGTTATCGGTTATGCGTTATGCGTTATGCGTTGTGCGTTGTGCGTTGTGCGTTGTGCGTTGTGCGTTGTGCGTTGTGCGTTGCGCGTTCTGCGTTATGCGTTATGCGTTATGCGATATGCGTTATGCGTTATGCGTTATGCGTTATGCGTTATGCGTTATGCGTTATGCGTTAAGCGTTATGCGTAATGCGTTATGCGTAATGCGTTATGCGTTATGCGTTATGCGTTATGCGTTATGCGTTATGCGTTATGCGTTATGCGTTATGCGTTATGCGTTATGCGTTATGCGTTATGCGTTATGCGTTATGCGTTATGCGTTATGCGTTATGCGTTATGCGTTATGCGTTATGCGTTATGCGTTATGCGTTATGCGTTATGCGTTATGCGTTATGCGTTATGCGTTATGCGTTATGCGTTATGCGTTATGCGTTATGCGTTATGCGTTATGCGTTATGCGTTATGCGTTATGCGTTATGCGTTATGCGTTATGCGTTATGCGTTATGCGTTATGCGTTATGCGTTATGCGTTATGCGTTATGCGTTATGCGTTATGCGTTATGCGTTATGCGTTATGCGTTATGCGTTATGCGTTATGCGTCCTGCGTTAGGCGTTATGCGTTATGCGTTATGCGTTGTGCGTTGTGCGTTGTGCGTTCTGCGTTGTGCGTTGTGCGTTATGCGTTATGCGTTATGCGTTATGCGTTATGCGTTATGCGTTATGCGTTATGCGTTATGCGTTATGCGTTATGCGTTATGCGTTATGCGTTATGCATTATGCGTTATGCGTTATGCGTTATGCGTTATCGGCTTTGCGTTATGCGTCATGCGTTATGCGTTATGGGTTATGCGTCATCCGTTATGGATTAAGCGTTATGCATTATGCGTTATGCGTTATGCGTTATGCGTTTTGCGTTATGCGTTATGTGCTATGCGTTATGCGTTATGCGTTATGCGTTATGCGTTATGGGTTATGGGTTATCCGTTATGGATTAAGCGTTATGCATTATGCTTTATGCGTTATGCGTTTTGCGTTATGCGTTATGCGTTACGGGTTATGCGTCATGCGTTATGCGTTATGCGTCATGCGTTATGCGTTATCGGTTATGCGTTATGCGTTGTGCGTTGTGCGTTCTGCGTTGTGCGTTGTGCGTTGTGCGTTGCGCGTTCTGCGTTATGCGTTACGGGTTATGCGTCATGCGTTATGCGTTATGCGTCATGCGTTATGCGTTATCGGCTTTGCGTTATGCGTTATCGGTTATGCGTTATGCGTTATGCGTTGTGCGTTGTGCGTTCTGCGTTGTGCGTTGTGCGTTGTGCGTTGTGCGTTCTGCGTTATGCGTTATGCGTTATGCGTTATGCGATATGCGTTATGGGTTATGCGTTATGCGTTATGCGTTATGCGTTATGCGTTATGCGTTAAGCGTTATGCGTAATGCGTTATGCGTTATGCGTTATGCGTTATGCGTTATGCGTTATGCGTTATGCGTTATGCGTTATGCGTTATGCGTTATGCGTTATGCGTTATGCGTTATGCGTTATGCGTTATGCGTTATGCGTTATGCGTTATGCGTTATGCGTTATGCGTTATGCGTTATGCGTTATGCGTTATGCGTTATGCGTTATGCGTTATGCGTTATGCGTTATGCGTTATCGGCTTTGCGTTATGCGTCATGCGTTATGCGTTATGCGTTATGCGTTATGCGTTATGCGTTATGCGTTATGCGTTATGCGTTATGCGTTATGCGTTATGCGTTATGCGTTATGCGTTATGCGTTATGCGTTATGCGTTATGCGTTATGCGTTATGCGTTATGCGTTATGCGTTATGCGTTATGCGTTATGCGTTATGCGTTATGCGTTATGCGTTATGCGTTATGCGAAATGCGTTATAGGTTATGCGTTATGCGTTATGCGTTATGCGTTATGCGTTATGCGTTATGCGTTATGCGTTATGCGTTATGCGTTATGCGTTATGCGTTATGCGTTATGCGTCATGCGTTATGCGTTATGCGTTATGCGTTATGCGTTATCGGCTTTGCGTTATGCGTTATCGGTTATGCGTTATGCGTAATGCGTTGTGCGTTCTGCGTTGTGCGTTGTGCGTTGTGCGTTGTGCGTTCTGCGTTATGCGTTATGCGTTATGCGTTATGCGTTATGCGTTATGCGTTATGCGTTATGCGTTATGCGTTATTCGTTATGCGTTATGCGTTATGCGTTATGCGTTATACGTTATGCGTTATGCGTTATGCGTTATGCGTTATGCGTTATGCGTTATGCGTTATGCGTTATGCGTTATGCGTTATGCGTTATGCGTTAAGCGTTATGCGTTATGCGTTATGCGTTATGCGTTATGCGTTCTGCGTTGTGCGTTATGCGTTATGCGTTATGCGTTATGCGTTATGCGTTATGCGTTATGCGTTATGCGTTACGGGTTATGCGTCATGCGTTATGCGTTATGCGTCATGCGTTATGCGTTATCGGCTTTGCGTTATGCGTTATCGGTTATGCGTTATGCGTTATGCGTTGTGCGTTGTGCGTTATGCGTTATGCGTTATGCGATATGCGTTATGCGTTATGCGTTATGCGTTATGCGTTATGCGTTAAGCGTTATGCGTTATGCGTCATGCGTTATGCGTTATGCGTCATGCGTTATGCGTTATCGGCTTTGCGTTATGCGTTATCGGTTATGCGTTATGCGTTATGCGTTATGCGTTGTGCGTTGTGCGTTGTGCGTTCTGCGTTGTGCGTTGTGCGTTATGCGTTATGCGTTATGCGTTATGCGTTATGCGTTATGCGTTATGCGTTATGCGTTATGCGTTATGCGTTATGCGTTATGCGTTATGCATTATGCGTTATGCGTTATGCGTTATGCGTTATCGGCTTTGCGTTATGCGTCATGCGTTATGCGTTATGGGTTATGCGTCATCCGTTATGGATTAAGCGTTATGCATTATGCGTTATGCGTTATGCGTTATGCGTTTTGCGTTATGCGTTATGTGCTATGCGTTATGCGTTATGCGTTATGCGTTATGCGTTATGGGTTATGGGTTATCCGTTATGGATTAAGCGTTATGCATTATGCTTTATGCGTTATGCGTTATGCGTTATGCGTTATGCGTTATGCGTTATGCGTTATGCGTTATGCGTTATGCGTCATGCGTTATGCGTTATCGGCTTTGCGTTATGCGTTATCGGTTATGCGTTATGCGTTATGCGTTGTGCGTTGTGCGTTCTGCGTTGTGCGTTGTGCGTTGTGCGTTGTGCGTTCTGCGTTATGCGTTATGCGTTATGCGTTATGCGATATGCGTTATGGGTTATGCGTTATGCGTTATGCGTTATGCGTTATGCGTTATGCGTTAAGCGTTATGCGTAATGCGTTATGCGTTATGCGTTATGCGTTATGCGTTATGCGTTATGCGTTATGCGTTATGCGTTATGCGTTATGCGTTATGCGTTATGCGTTATGCGTTATGCGTTATGCGTTATGCGTTATGCGTTATGCGTTATGCGTTATGCGTTATGCGTTATGCGTTATGCGTTATGCGTTATGCGTTATGCGTTATGCGTTATCGGCTTTGCGTTATGCGTCATGCGTTATGCGTTATGCGTTATGCGATATGCGTTATGCGTTATGCGTTATCGGCTTTGCGTTATGCGTCGTGCGTTATGGGTTGTGCGTTATCCGTTATGGATTATGCGTTATGCATTATGCGTTTTGCGTTATGCGTTTTGCGTTATGCGTTATGCGTTATGCGTTATGCGTTATGCGTTATGCGTTATGCGTTATGCGTTATGCGTTATGCGTCATGCGTCATGCGTTATGCGTTATGCGTTATGCGTTATGCGTTATGCGTTATGCGTTATGCGTTATGCGTTATGCGTTATGCGTTATGCGTTATGCGTTATGCGTTATGCGTTATGCGTTATGCGTTATGCGTTATGCGTTATGCGTTATGCGTTATGCGTTATGCGTTATGCGTTATGCGTTATGCGTTATGCGTTATGCGTTATGCGTTATGCGTTATGCGTTATGCGTTATGCGTTATGCGTTATGCGTTATGCGTTATGCGAAATGCGTTATAGGTTATGCGTTATGCGTTATGCGTTATGCGTTATGCGTTATGCGTTATGCGTTATGCGTTATGCGTTATGCGTTATGCGTTATGCGTTATGCGTTATGCGTCATGCGTTATGCGTTATGCGTTATGCGTTATGCGTTATCGGCTTTGCGTTATGCGTTATCGGTTATGCGTTATGCGTCATGCGTTATGCGTTATGCGTTATGCGTTATGCGTTATCGGCTTTGCGTTATGCGTTATCGGTTATGCGTTATGCGTAATGCGTTGTGCGTTCTGCGTTGTGCGTTGTGCGTTGTGCGTTGTGCGTTCTGCGTTATGCGTTATGCGTTATGCGTTATGCGTTATGCGTTATGCGTTATGCGTTATGCGTTATTCGTTATGCGTTATGCGTTATGCGTTATGCGTTATACGTTATGCGTTATGCGTTATGCGTTATGCGTTATGCGTTATGCGTTATGCGTTATGCGTTATGCGTTATGCGTTATGCGTTATGCGTTAAGCGTTATGCGTTATGCGTTATGCGTTATGCGTTATGCGTTCTGCGTTGTGCGTTATGCGTTATGCGTTATGCGTTATGCGTTATGCGTTATGCGTTATGCGTTATGCGTTACGGGTTATGCGTCATGCGTTATGCGTTATGCGTCATGCGTTATGCGTTATCGGCTTTGCGTTATGCGTTATCGGTTATGCGTTATGCGTTATGCGTTGTGCGTTGTGCGTTATGCGTTATGCGTTATGCGATATGCGTTATGCGTTATGCTGTTATGCGTTATGCGTTATGCGTTAAGCGTTATGCGTAATGCGTTATGCGTTATGCGTTATGCGTTATGCGTTATGCGTTATGCGTTATGCGTTATGCGTTATGCGTTATGCGTTATGCGTTATGCGTTATGCGTTATGCGTTATGCGTTATGCGTTATGCGTTATGCGTTATGCGTTATGCGTTATGCGTTATGCGTTATGCGTTATGCGTTATGCGTTATGCGTTATGCGTTATGCGTTATGCGTTATGCGTTATGCGTTATGCGTTATGCGTTATCGGCTTTGCGTTATGCGTCATGCGTTATGCGTTATGCGTTATGCGTTATCGGCTTTGCGTTATGCGTCGTGCGTTATGGGTTGTGCGTTATCCGTTATGGATTGTGCGTTATGCATTATGCGTTATGCATTATGCGTTTTGCGTTATGCGTTTTGCGTTATGCGTTATGCGTTATGCGTTATGCGTTATGCGTTATGCGTTATGCGTTATGCGTTATGCGTTATGCGTTATGCGTTATGCGTCATGCGTTATGCGTTATGCGTTATGCGTTATGCGTTATGCGTTATGCGTTATGCGTTATGCGTTATGCGTTATGCGTTATGCGTTATGCGTTATGCGTTATGCGTTATGCGTTATGCGTTATGCGTTATGCGTTATGCGTTATGCGTTATGCGTTATGCGTTATGGGTTATGCGTTATCCGTTATGGATTAAGCGTTATGCATTATGCGTTATGCGTTATGCGTTTTGCGTTATGCGTTATGCGTTACGGGTTATGCGTCATGCGTTATGCGTTATGCGTCATGCGTTATGCGTTATCGGCTTTGCGTTATGCGTTATCGGTTATGCGTTATGCGTTATGCGTTGTGCGTTGTGCGTTCTGCGTTGTGCGTTGTGCGTTGTGCGTTGTGCGTTGCGCGTTCTGCGTTATGCGTTATGCGTTATGCGATATGCGTTATGCGTTATGCGTTATCGGCTTTGCGTTATGCGTCGTGCGTTATGGGTTGTGCGTTATCCGTTATGGATTATGCGTTATGCGTTATGCATTATGCGTTTTGCGTTATGCGTTTTGCGTTATGCGTTATGCGTTATGCGTTATGCGTTATGCGTTATGCGTTATGCGTTATGCGTTATGCGTTATGCGTTATGCGTTATGCGTTATGCGTTATGCGTTATGCGTTATGCGTTATGCGTTATGCGTTATGCGTTATGCGTCATGCGTTATGCGTTATGCGTTATGCGTTATGCGTTATGCGTTATGTGCTATGCGTTATGCGTTATGCGTTATGCGTTATGCGTTATGGGTTATGGGTTACCCGTTATGGATTAAGCGTTATGCATTATGCTTTATGCGTTATGCGTTTTGCGTTATGCGTTATGCGTTACGGGTTATGCGTCATGCGTTATGCCTTATGCGTCATGCGTTATGCGTTATCGGCTTTGCGTTATGCGTTATCGGTTATGCGTTATGCGTTATGCGTTGTGCGTTGTGCGTTCTGCGTTGTGCGTTGTGCGTTGTGCGTTCTGCGTTATGCGTTATGCGTTATGCGATATGCGTTATGCGTTATGCGTTATGCGTTATGCGTTATGCGTTAAGCGTTATGCGTAATGCGTTATGCGTTATGCGTTATGCGTTATGCGTTATGCGTTATGCGTTATGCGTTATCGGCTTTGCGTTATGCGTTATCGGTTATGCGTTATGCGGTATGCGTTGTGCGTTGTGCGTTCTGCGTTGTGCGTTGTGCGTTGTGCGTTGTGCGTTGCGCGTTCTGCGTTATGCGTTATGCGTTATGCGATATGCGTTATGCGTTATGCGTTATCGGCTTTGCGTTATGCGTCGTGCGTTATGGGTTGTGCGTTATCCGTTATGGATTATGCGTTATGCATTATGCGTTTTGCGTTATGCGTTTTGCGTTATGCGTTATGCGTTATGCGTTATGCGTTATGCGTTATGCGTTATGCGTTATGCGTTATGCGTTATGCGTTATGCGTTATGCGTTATGCGTTATGCGTTATGCGTTATGCGTTATGCGTCATGCGTTATGCGTTATGCGTTATGCGTTATGCGATATGCGTTATGTGCTATGCGTTATGCGTTATGCGTTATGCGTTATGCGTTATGGGTTATGGGTTACCCGTTATGGATTAAGCGTTATGCATTATGCTTTATGCGTTATGCGTTTTGCGTTATGCGTTATGCGTTACGGGTTATGCGTCATGCGTTATGCGTTATGCGTCATGCGTTATGCGTTATCGGCTTTGCGTTATGCGTTATCGGTTATGCGTTATGCGTTATGCGTTGTGCGTTGTGCGTTCTGCGTTGTGCGTTGTGCGTTGTGCGTTGCGCGTTCTGCGTTATGCGTTATGCGTTATGCGATATGCGTTATGCGTTATGCGTTATGCGTTATGCGTTATGCGTTATGCGTTATGCGTTAAGCGTTATGCGTAATGCGTTATGCGTTATGCGTTATGCGTTATGCGTTATGCGTTATGCGTTATGCGTTATGCGTTATGCGTTATGCGTTATGCGTTATGCGTTATGCGTTATGCGTTATGCGTTATGCGTTATGCGTTATGCGTTATGCGTTATGCGTTATGCGTTATGCGTTATGCGTTATGCGTTATGCGTTATGCGTTATGCGTTATGCGTTCTGCGTTATGCGTTATGCGTTATGCGTTATGCGTTATGCGTTATGCGTTATGCGTTATGCGTTATGCGTTATGCGTTATGCGTTATGCGTTATGCGTTATGCGTTATGCGTTATGCGTTATGCGTTATGCGTTATGCGTTATGCGTCCTGCGTTAGGCGTTATGCGTTATGCGTTATGCGTTGTGCGTTGTGCGTTGTGCGTTCTGCGTTCTGCGTTGTGCGTTATGCGTTATGCGTTATGCGTTATGCGTTATGCGTTATGCGTTATGCGTTATGCGTTATGCGTTATGCGTTATGCATTATGCGTTATGCGTTATGCGTTATGCGTTATGCGTCATGCGTTATGCGTTATGGGTTATGCGTCATCCGTTATGGATTAAGCGTTATGCATTATGCGTTATGCGTTATGCGTTATGCGTTTTGCGTTATGCGTTATGTGCTATGCGTTATGCGTTATGCGTTATGCGTTATGCGTTATGGGTTATGGGTTATCCGTTATGGATTAAGCGTTATGCATTATGCTTTATGCGTTATGCGTTTTGCGTTATGCGTTATGCGTTACGGGTTATGCGTCATGCGTTATGCGTTATGCGTCATGCGTTATGCGTTATCGGTTATGCGTTATGCGTTATGCGTTGTGCGTTGTGCGTTCTGCGTTGTGCGTTGTGCGTTGTGCGTTGCGCGTTCTGCGTTATGCGTTACGGGTTATGCGTCATGCGTTATGCGTTATGCGTCATGCGTTATGCGTTATCGGCTTTGCGTTATGCGTTACGGGTATGCGTTATGCGTTATGCGTTGTGCGTTGTGCGTTCTGCGTTGTGCGTTGTGCGTTGTGCGTTGTGCGTTCTGCGTTATGCGTTATGCGTTATGCGATATGCGTTATGCGTTATGCGTTATGCGTTATGCGTTATGCGTTATGCGTTATGCGTTAAGCGTTATGCGTAATGCGTTATGCGTTATGCGTTATGCGTTATGCGTTATGCGTTATGCTTTATGCGTTATCGGCTTTGCGTTATGCGTCATGCGTTATGCGTTATGCGTTATGCGATATGCGTTATGCGTTATGCGTTATCGGCTTTGCGTTATGCGTCGTGCGTTATGGGTTGTGCGTTATCCGTTATGGATTATGCGTTATGCATTATGCGTTATGCATTATGCGTTTTGCGTTATGCGTTTTGCGTTATGCGTTATGCGTTATGCGTTATGCGTTATGCGTTATGCGTTATGCGTTATGCGTTATGCGTTATGCGTTATGCGTTATGCGTTATGCGTTATGCGTTATGCGTCATGCGTTATGCGTTATGCGTTATGCGTTATGCGTTATGCGTTATGCGTTATGCGTTATGCGTTATGCGTTATGCGTTATGCGTTATGCGTTATGCGTTATGCGTTATGCGTTATGCGTTATGCGTTATGCGTTATGCGTTATGCGTTATGCGTTATGCGTTATGCGTTATGCGTTATGCGTTATGCGTTATGCGTTATGCGTTATGCGAAATGCGTTATAGGTTATGCGTTATGCGTTATGCGTCATGGGTTATGGGTTATGCGTCATGCGTTATGCGTTATGCGTTATGCGTTATGCGTTATGCGTTATGCGTTATGCGTTATGCGTTATGCGTTATGCGTTATGCGTTATGCGTTATGCGTTATGCGTTATGCGTTATGCGTTATGCGTTATGCGTTATGCGTCATGCGTTATGCGTTATGCGTTATGCGTTATGCGTTATGCGTTATGTGCTATGCGTTATGCGTTATGCGTTATGCGTTATGCGTTATGGGTTATGGGTTACCCGTTATGGATTAAGCGTTATGCATTATGCTTTATGCGTTATGCGTTTTGCGTTATGCGTTATGCGTTACGGGTTATGCGTCATGCGTTATGCCTTATGCGTCATGCGTTATGCGTTATCGGCTTTGCGTTATGCGTTATCGGTTATGCGTTATGCGTTATGCGTTGTGCGTTGTGCGTTCTGCGTTGTGCGTTGTGCGTTGTGCGTTGCGCGTTCTGCGTTATGCGTTATGCGTTATGCGATATGCGTTATGCGTTATGCGTTATGCGTTATGCGTTATGCGTTAAGCGTTATGCGTAATGCGTTATGCGTTATGCGTTATGCGTTATGCGTTATGCGTTATGCGTTATGCGTTATCGGCTTTGCGTTATGCGTTATCGGTTATGCGTTATGCGTTATGCGTTGTGCGTTGTGCGTTCTGCGTTGTGCGTTGTGCGTTGTGCGTTGTGCGTTGCGCGTTCTGCGTTATGCGTTATGCGTTATGCGATATGCGTTATGCGTTATGCGTTATCGGCTTTGCGTTATGCGTCGTGCGTTATGGGTTGTGCGTTATCCGTTATGGATTATGCGTTATGCATTATGCGTTTTGCGTTATGCGTTTTGCGTTATGCGTTATGCGTTATGCGTTATGCGTTATGCGTTATGCGTTATGCGTTATGCGTTATGCGTTATGCGTTATGCGTTATGCGTTATGCGTTATGCGTTATGCGTCATGCGTTATGCGTTATGCGTTATGCGTTATGCGTTATGCGATATGCGTTATGTGCTATGCGTTATGCGTTATGCGTTATGCGTTATGCGTTATGGGTTATGGGTTACCCGTTATGGATTAAGCGTTATGCATTATGCTTTATGCGTTATGCGTTTTGCGTTATGCGTTATGCGTTACGGGTTATGCGTCATGCGTTATGCGTTATGCGTCATGCGTTATGCGTTATCGGCTTTGCGTTATGCGTTATCGGTTATGCGTTATGCGTTATGCGTTGTGCGTTGTGCGTTCTGCGTTGTGCGTTGTGCGTTGTGCGTTGCGCGTTCTGCGTTATGCGTTATGCGTTATGCGATATGCGTTATGCGTTATGCGTTATGCGTTATGCGTTATGCGTTATGCGTTATGCGTTAAGCGTTATGCGTAATGCGTTATGCGTTATGCGTTATGCGTTATGCGTTATGCGTTATGCGTTATGCGTTATGCGTTATGCGTTATGCGTTATGCGTTATGCGTTATGCGTTATGCGTTATGCGTTATGCGTTATGCGTTATGCGTTATGCGTTATGCGTTATGCGTTATGCGTTATGCGTTATGCGTTATGCGTTATGCGTTATGCGTTATGCGTTATGCGTTATGCGTTATGCGTTCTGCGTTATGCGTTATGCGTTATGCGTTATGCGTTATGCGTTATGCGTTATGCGTTATGCGTTATGCGTTATGCGTTATGCGTTATGCGTTATGCGTTATGCGTTATGCGTTATGCGTTATGCGTTATGCGTTATGCGTTATGCGTTATGCGTTATGCGTTATGCGTTATGCGTTATGCGTTATGCGTCCTGCGTTAGGCGTTATGCGTTATGCGTTATGCGTTGTGCGTTGTGCGTTGTGCGTTCTGCGTTCTGCGTTGTGCGTTATGCGTTATGCGTTATGCGTTATGCGTTATGCGTTATGCGTTATGCGTTATGCGTTATGCGTTATGCATTATGCGTTATGCGTTATGCGTTATGCGTTATCGGCTTTGCGTTATGCGTCATGCGTTATGCGTTATGGGTTATGCGTCATCCGTTATGGATTAAGCGTTATGCATTATGCGTTATGCGTTATGCGTTATGCGTTTTGCGTTATGCGTTATGTGCTATGCGTTATGCGTTATGCGTTATGCGTTATGCGTTATGGGTTATGGGTTATCCGTTATGGATTAAGCGTTATGCATTATGCTTTATGCGTTATGCGTTTTGCGTTATGCGTTATGCGTTACGGGTTATGCGTCATGCGTTATGCGTTATGCGTCATGCGTTATGCGTTATCGGTTATGCGTTATGCGTTATGCGTTGTGCGTTGTGCGTTCTGCGTTGTGCGTTGTGCGTTGTGCGTTGCGCGTTCTGCGTTATGCGTTACGGGTTATGCGTCATGCGTTATGCGTTATGCGTCATGCGTTATGCGTTATCGGCTTTGCGTTATGCGTTACGGGTATGCGTTATGCGTTATGCGTTGTGCGTTGTGCGTTCTGCGTTGTGCGTTGTGCGTTGTGCGTTGTGCGTTGTGCGTTCTGCGTTATGCGTTATGCGTTATGCGATATGCGTTATGCGTTATGCGTTATGCGTTATGCGTTATGCGTTATGCGTTATGCGTTAAGCGTTATGCGTAATGCGTTATGCGTTATGCGTTATGCGTTATGCGTTATGCGTTATGCTTTATGCGTTATCGGCTTTGCGTTATGCGTCATGCGTTATGCGTTATGCGTTATGCGATATGCGTTATGCGTTATGCGTTATCGGCTTTGCGTTATGCGTCGTGCGTTATGGGTTGTGCGTTATCCGTTATGGATTATGCGTTATGCATTATGCGTTATGCATTATGCGTTTTGCGTTATGCGTTTTGCGTTATGCGTTATGCGTTATGCGTTATGCGTTATGCGTTATGCGTTATGCGTTATGCGTTATGCGTTATGCGTTATGCGTTATGCGTTATGCGTTATGCGTTATGCGTTATGCGTCATGCGTTATGCGTTATGCGTTATGCGTTATGCGTTATGCGTTATGCGTTATGCGTTATGCGTTATGCGTTATGCGTTATGCGTTATGCGTTATGCGTTATGCGTTATGCGTTATGCGTTATGCGTTATGCGTTATGCGTTATGCGTTATGCGTTATGCGTTATGCGTTATGCGTTATGCGTTATGCGTTATGCGTTATGCGTTATGCGTTATGCGTTATGCGTTATGCGTTATGCGTTATGCGTTATGCGAAATGCGTTATAGGTTATGCGTTATGCGTTATGCGTCATGGGTTATGGGTTATGCGTCATGCGTTATGCGTTATGCGTTATGCGTTATGCGTTATGCGTTATGCGTTATGCGTTATGCGTTATGCGTTATGCGTTATGCGTTATGCGTTATGCGTTATGCGTTATGCGTTATGCGTTATGCGTTATGCGTTATGCGTTATGCGTTATGCGTTATGCGTTATGCGTTATGCGTTATGCGTTATGCGTTATGCGTTATGCGTTATGCGTTATGCGTTATGCGTTATGCGTTATGCGTTATGCGTTATGCGTTATGCGTTATGCGTTATGCGTTATGCGTTATGCGTTATGCGTTATGCGTTATGCGTTATGCGTTATGCGTTATGCGTTATGCGTTATGCGTTATGCGTTATGCGTTATGCGTTATGCGTTATGCGTTATGCGTTATGCGTTATGCGTTATGCGTTATGCGTTATGCGTTATGCGTTATGCGTTATGCGTTATGCGTTATGCGTTATGCGGTATGCGTAATGCGTTATGCGTTATGGGTTATGCGTTGTGCGTTATGCGTTATGCGTTTTGCGCTATGCGTTATGCGTTATCGGCTTTGCGTTATGCGTCATGCGTTATGCGTTATGCGTTATGCGTTATGCGTTATGCGTTATGCGTTATGCGTTATGCGTTGTGCGTTGTGCGTTGTGCGTTGTGCGTTGTGCATTATGCGTTATGCGTTATGCGTTATGCGTTATGACTTTTGCGTTATGCGTTATGCGGTATGCGTAATGCGTTATGCGTTATGCGTTATGCGTTATGCGTTATGCGACATACGTTATGGGTTATGCGTCGTGCGTTATGCGTTATGCGTTTTGCGCTATGCGTTATGCGTTATCGGCTTTGCGTTATGCGTCATGCGTTGTGCGTTGTGCGTTGTGCGTTGTGCGTTGTGCGTTGTGCGTTGTGCGTTGTGCGTTGTGCGTTGTGCGTTGTGCGTTGTGCGTTGTGCGTTGTGCGTTGTGCGTTGTGCGTTGTGCGTTATGCGTTCTGCGTTATGCGTTATGCGTTATGCGTTATGCGTTATGCGTTATGCGTTATGCGTTATGCGTTATGCGTTATGCGTTATGCGTTATGCGTTATGCGTTATGCGTTATGCGTTATGCGTTATGCGTTATGCGTTATGCGTTATGCGTTATGCGTTTTGCGCTATGCGTTATGCGTCATGCGTTATGCGTTATGTGTTATGCATTATGCGTTATGCGATATGCGCTATGTGTTATGCGTTATGCGTTATGCGTTATCGGCTTTGAGTTATGCGTTATGGGTTATGCGTTATCCGTTATGGATTATGCGTTATGCGTTATGCGTTATGCCTTTTCGTTTTGCGTTATGCGGTATGCGGTATGTGTTATGCGTTATGCGTTATGCGTTATGCGAAATGTGTTATGGGTTATGCGTTGTGCGTTATGCGTTATGCGTTTTGCGCTATGCGTTATGCGTCATGCGTTATGCGTTATGTGTTATCCATTATGCGTTATGCGATATGCGCTATGCGTTATGCGTTATGCGTTATGCGTTATGCGTTATGCGTTATGCGTTATGCGTTATGCGTTGTGCGTTGTGCGTTGTGCGTTGTGCGTTGTGCGTTGTGCGTTGTGCGTTGTGCGTTGTGCGTTGTGCGTTGTGCGTTGTGCGTTGTGCGTTGTGCGTTGTGCGTTGTGCGTTGTGCGTTGTGCGTTGTGCGTTGTGCGTTGTGCGTTGTGCGTTGTGCGTTGTGCGTTGTGCGTTGTGCGTTGTGCGTTGTGCGTTGTGCGTTATGCGTTATGCGAAATGCGTTATGGGTTATGCGTGGTGCGTTATGCGTTATGCGTTTTGCGCTATGCGTTATGCGTCATGCGATATGCGTTATGCGTTATGACTTTTGCGTTATGCGGTATGCGTAATGCGTCATGCGTTATACGTTATGCGAAATACGTTATGGGTTATGCGTTGTGCGTCATGCGTTATGCGTTTTGCGCTATGCGTTATGCGTTATCGGCTTTGCGTTATGCGTCATGCGTTATGCGTTATGCGTTATGCGTTATGCATTATGCGTTATGCGTTATGCGTTATGCGTTATGCGTTATGCGTTATGCGTTATGCGAAATGCGTTATAGGTTATGCGTTATGCGTTATGCGTCATGGGTTATGGGTTATGCGTCATGCGTTACGCGTTATGCGTTATGCGTTATGCGTTATGCGTTATGCGTTATGCGTTATGCGTTATGCGTTATGCGTTATGCGTTATGCGTTATGCGTTATGCGTTATGCGTTATGCGTTATGCGTTATGCGTTATGCGATATGCGTTATGCGTTATGCGTTATGCGTTATGCGTTATGCGTTATGCGTTATGCGTTATGCGTTATGCGTTATGCGTTATGCGTTATGCGTTATGCGTTATGCGTTATGCGTTATGCGTTATGCGTTATGCGTTATGCGTTGTGCGTTGTGCGTTGTGCGTTGTGCGTTGTGCATTATGCGTTATGCGTTATGCGTTATGCGTTATGACTTTTGCGTTATGCGTTATGCGGTATGCGTAATGCGTTATGCGTTATGCGTTATGCGACATACGTTATGGGTTATGCGTCGTGCGTTATGCGTTATGCGTTTTGCGCTATGCGTTATGCGTTATCGGCTTTGCGTTATGCGTCATGCGTTGTGCGTTGCGCGTTGTGCGTTGTGCGTTGTGCGTTGTGCGTTGTGGGTTGTGCGTTATGAGTTATGCGTTATGCGTTATGCGTTATGCGGTATGCGTAATGCGTAATGCGTTATGCGTTATGCGTTATACGTTATCGGCTTTGAGTTATGCGTTATGGGTTATGCGTTATCCGTTATGGATTATGCGTTATGGGTTATGCGTTATCCGTTATGCGTTTTGCGTTATGCATTATGCGTTATGCGTTATGCGTTATGCGGTATGCGTTATGCGTTATGCGTTATGCGAAATGCGTTATGGGTTATGCGTTGTGCGTTATGCAATATGCGTTTTGCGCTATGCGTTATGCGTCATGCGTTATGCGTTATGTGTTATGCATTATGCGTTATGCGATATGCGCTATGTGTTATGCGTTATGCGTTATGCGTTATCGGCTTTGAGTTATGCGTTATGGGTTATGCGTTATCCGTTATGGATTATGCGTTATGGGTTATGCGTTATCCGTTATGCGTTTTGCGTTATGCATTATGCGTTATGCGTTATGCGTTATGCGTTATGCGTTATGCGTTATGCGTTATGCGTTATGCGTTATGCGTTATGCGTTATGCGAAATGCGTTATAGGTTATGCGTTATGCGTTATGCGTCATGGGTTATGGGTTATGTGTCATGCGTTACGCGTTATGCGTTATGCGTTATGCGTTATGCGTTATGCGTTATGCGTTATGCGTTATGCGTTATGCGTTATGCGTTATGCGTTATGCGTTATGCGTTATGCGTTATGCGTTATGCGTTATGCGTTATGCGTTATGCGTTATGCGTTATGCGTTATGCGTTATGCGTTATGCGTTATGCGTTATGCGTTATGCGTTATGCGTTATGCGTTATGCGTTATGCGTTATCGGCTTTGCGTTATGCGTCATGCGTTATGCGTTATGGGTTATGCGTCATCCGTTATGGATTAAGCGTTATGCATTATGCGTTATGCGTTATGCGTTTTGCGTTATGCGTTATGTGCTATGCGTTATGCGTTATGCGTTATGCGTTATGCGTTATGCGTTATGGGTTATGGGTTATCCGTTATGGATTAAGCGTTATGCATTATGCTTTATGCGTTATGCGTTTTGCGTTATGCGTTATGCGTTACGGGTTATGCGTCATGCGTTATGCGTCATGCGTCATGCGTCATGCGTTATGCGTTATCGGTTATGCGTTATCGGTTATGCGTTATGCGTTATGCGTTGTGCGTTGTGCGTTCTGCGTTGTGCGTTGTGCGTTGTGCGTTGCGCGTTCTGCGTTATGCGTTACGGGTTATGCGTCATGCGTTATGCGTTATGCGTCATGCGTTATGCGTTATCGGCTTTGCGTTATGCGTTATCGGTTATGCGTTATGCGTTATGCGTTGTGCGTTGTGCGTTCTGCGTTGTGCGTTGTGCGTTGTGCGTTGTGCGTTCTGCGTTATGCGTTATGCGTTATGCGATATGCGTTATGCGTTATGCGTTATGCGTTATGCGTTATGCGTTATGCGTTATGCGTTATGCGTTAAGCGTTATGCGTAATGCGTTATGCGTTATGCGTTATGCGTTATGCGTTATGCGTTATGCGTTATGCGTTATGCGTTATGCGTTATGCGTTATGCGTTATGCGTTATGCGTTATGCGTTATGCGTTATGCGTTATGCGTTATCGGCTTTGCGTTATGCGTCATGCGTTATGCGTTATGCGTTATGCGATATGCGTTATGCGTTATGCGTTATCGGCTTTGCGTTATGCGTCGTGCGTTATGGGTTGTGCGTTATCCGTTATGGATTATGCGTTATGCATTATGCTTATGCATTATGCGTTTTGCGTTATGCGTTTTGCGTTATGCGTTATGCGTTATGCGTTATGCGTTATGCGTTATGCGTTATGCGTTATGCGTTATGCGTTATGCGTTATGCGTCATGCGTTATGCGTTATGCGTTATGCGTTATGCGTTATGCGTTATGCGTTATGCGTTATGCGTTATGCGTTATGCGTTATGCGTTATGCGTTATGCGTTATGCGTTATGCGTTATGCGTTATGCGTTATGCGTTATGCGTTATGCGTTATGCGTTATGCGTTATGCGTTATGCGTTATGCGAAATGCGTTATAGGTTATGCGTTATGCGTTATGCGTCATGGGTTATGGGTTATGCGTCATGCGTTATGCGTTATGCGTTATGCGTTATGCGTTATGCGTTATGCGTTATGCGTTATGCGTTATGCGTTATGCGTTATGCGTTATGCGTTATGCGTTATGCGTTATGCGTTATGCGTTATGCGTTATGCGTTATGCGTTATGCGTTATGCGTTATGCGTTATGCGTTATGCGTTATGCGTTATGCGTTATGCGTTATGCGTTATGCGTTATGCGTTATGCGTTATGCGTTATGCGTTATGCGTTATGCGTTATGCGTTATGCGTTATGCGTTATGCGTTATGCGTTATGCGTTATGCGTTATGCGTTATGCGTTATGCGTTATGCGTTATGCGTTATGCGTTATGCGTTATGCGTTATGCGTTATGCGTTATGCGTTATGCGTTATGCGTTATGCGTTATGCGTTATGCGTTATGCGTTATGCGTTATGCGTTATGCGTTATGCGTTATGCGTTATGCGTTATGCGTTATGCGTTATGCGTTATGCGTTATGCGTTATGCGTTATGCGTTATGCGTTATGCGTTATGCGTTATGCGTTATGCGTTATGCGTTATGCGTTATGCGTTATGCGGTATGCGTAATGCGTTATGCGTTATGGGTTATGCGTTGTGCGTTATGCGTTATGCGTTATGCGTTTTGCGCTATGCGTTATGCGTTATCGGCTTTGCGTTATGCGTCATGCGTTATGCGTTATGCGTTATGCGTTATGCGTTATGCGTTATGCGTTATGCGTTGTGCGTTGTTCGTTGTGCGTTGTGCATTATGCGTTATGCGTTATGCGTTATGCGTTATGACTTTTGCGTTATGCGTTATGCGGTATGCGTAATGCGTTATGCGTTATGCGTTATGCGTTATGCGACATACGTTATGGGTTATGCGTCGTGCGTTATGCGTTTTGCGCTATGCGTTATGCGTTATCGGCTTTGCGTTATGCGTCATGCGTTGTGCGTTGTGCGTTGTGCGTTGTGCGTTGTGCGTTGTGCGTTGTGCGTTGTGCGTTGTGCGTTGTGCGTTGTGCGTTGTGCGTTGTGCGTTGTGCGTTGTGCGTTGTGCGTTATGCGTTATGCGTTATGCGTTATGCGTTATGCGTTATGCGTTATGCGTTATGCGTTATGCGTTATGCGTTATGCGTTATGCGTTATGCGTTATGCGTTATGCGTTATGCGTTATGCGTTATGCGTTATGCGTTATGCGTTATGCGTTATGCGTTTTGCGCTATGCGTTATGCGTCATGCGTTATGCGTTATGTGTTATGCATTATGCGTTATGCGTTATGCGTTATGCGTTATGCGAAATGTGTTATGGGTTATGCGTTGTGCGTTATGCGTTATGCGTTTTGCGCTATGCGTTATGCGTCATGCGTTATGCGTTATGTGTTATCCATTATGCGTTATGCGATATGTGCTATGCGTTATGCGTTATGCGTTATGCGTTATGCGTTATGCGTTATGCGTTATGCGTTATGCGTTGTGCGTTGTGCGTTGTGCGTTGTGCGTTGTGCGTTGTGCGTTGTGCGTTGTGCGTTGTGCGTTGTGCGTTGTGCGTTGTGCGTTGTGCGTTGTGCGTTGTGCGTTGTGCGTTGTGCGTTGTGCGTTGTGCGTTGTGCGTTGTGCGTTGTGCGTTGTGCGTTATGCGTTATGCGAAATGCGTTATGGGTTATGCGTTGTGCGTTATGCGTTATGCGTTTTGCGCTATGCGTTATGCGTCATGCGATATGCGTTATGCGTTATGACTTTTGCGTTATGCGGTATGCGTAATGCGTCATGCGTTATACGTTATGCGAAATACGTTATGGGTTATGCGTTGTGCGTCATGCGTTATGCGTTTTGCGCTATGCGTTATGCGTTATCGGCTTTGCGTTATGCGTCATGCGTTATGCGTTATGCGTTATGCGTTATGCATTATGCGTTGTGCGTTGTGCGTTGTGCGTTGTGCGTTGTGCGTTGTGCGTTGTGCGTTGTGCGTTGTGCGTTGTGCGTTGTGCGTTGTGCGTTGTGCGTTGTGCGTTGTGCGTTGTGCGTTGTGCGTTGTGCGTTGTGCGTTGTGCGTTGTGCGTTGTGCGTTGTGCGTTGTGCGTTGTGCGTTGTGCGTTGTGCGTTGTGCGTTGTGCGTTGTGCGTTGTGCGTTGTGCGTTGTGCGTTGTGCGTTGTGCGTTGTGCGTTGTGCGTTGTGCGTTGTGCGTTTTGAGTTATGCGTTATGCGTTATGCGTTATGCGGTATGCGTAATGCGTAATGCGTTATGCGTTATGCGTTATGCGTTATACGTTATCGGCTTTGAGTTATGCGTTATGGGTTATGCGTTATCCGTTATGGATTATGCGTTATGGGTTATGCGTTATCCGTTATGCGTTTTGCGTTATGCATTATGCGTTATGCGTTATGCGTTATGCGGTATGCGTTATGCGTTATGCGTTATGCGAAATGCGTTATGGGTTATGCGTTGTGCGTTATGCAATATGCGTTTTGCGCTATGCGTTATGCGTCATGCGTTATGCGTTATGTGTTATGCATTATGCGTTATGCGATATGCGCTATGTGTTATGCGTTATGCGTTATGCGTTATCGGCTTTGAGTTATGCGTTATGGGTTATGCGTTATCCGTTATGGATTATGCGTTATGGGTTATGCGTTATCCGTTATGCGTTTTGCGTTATGCATTATGCGTTATGCGTTATGCGTTATGCGTTATGCGTTATGCGTTATGCGTTATGCGTTATGCGTTATGCGTTATGCGTTATGCGTTATGCGTTATGCGTTATGCGTTATGCGAAATGCGTTATAGGTTATGCGTTATGCGTTATGCGTCATGGGTTATGGGTTATGCGTCATGCGTTACGCGTTACGCGTTATGCGTTATGCGTTATGCGTTATGCGTTATGCGTTATGCGTTATGCGTTATGCGTTATGCGTTATGCGTTATGCGTTATGCGTTATGCGTTATGCGTTATGCGTTATGCGTTATGCGTTATGCGATATGCGTTATGCGTTATGCGTTATGCGTTATGCGTTATGCGTTATGCGTTATGCGTTATGCGTTATGCGTTATGCGTTATGCGTTATGCGTTATGCGTTATGCGTTATGCGTTATGCGTTATGCGTTATGCGTTATGCGTTATGCGTTATGCGTTATGCGTTATGCGTTATGCGTTATGCGTTATGCGTTGTGCGTTATGCGTTATGCGTTTTGCGCTATGCGTTATGCGTTATCGGCTTTGCGTTATGCGTCATGCGTTATGCGTTATGCGTTATGCGTTATGCGTTATGCGTTATGCGTTATGCGTTATGCGTTATGCGTTATGCGTTATGCGTTGTGCGTTGTGCGTTGTGCGTTGTGCGTTGTGCATTATGCGTTATGCGTTATGCGTTATGCGTTATGACTTTTGCGTTATGCGTTATGCGGTATGCGTAATGCGTTATGCGTTATGCGTTATGCGACATACGTTATGGGTTATGCGTCGTGCGTTATGCGTTATGCGTTTTGCGCTATGCGTTATGCGTTATCGGCTTTGCGTTATGCGTCATGCGTTGTGCGTTGTGCGTTGTGCGTTGTGCGTTGTGCGTTGTGCGTTGTGCGTTGTGCGTTGTGCGTTATGAGTTATGCGTTATGCGTTATGCGTTATGCGGTATGCGTAATGCGTAATGCGTTATGCGTTATGCGTTATACGTTATCGGCTTTGAGTTATGCGTTATGGGTTATGCGTTATCCGTTATGGATTATGCGTTATGGGTTATGCGTTATCCGTTATGCGTTTTGCGTTATGCATTATGCGTTATGCGTTATGCGTTATGCGGTATGCGTTATGCGTTATGCGTTATGCGAAATGCGTTATGGGTTATGCGTTGTGCGTTATGCAATATGCGTTTTGCGCTATGCGTTATGCGTCATGCGTTATGCGTTATGTGTTATGCATTATGCGTTATGCGATATGCGCTATGTGTTATGCGTTATGCGTTATGCGTTATCGGCTTTGAGTTATGCGTTATGGGTTATGCGTTATCCGTTATGGATTATGCGTTATGGGTTATGCGTTATCCGTTATGCGTTTTGCGTTATGCATTATGCGTTATGCGTTATGCGTTATGCGTTATGCGTTATGCGTTATGCGTTATGCGTTATGCGTTATGCGTTATGCGTTATGCGTTATGCGTTATGCGTTATGCGTTATGCGTTATGCGAAATGCGTTATAGGTTATGCGTTATGCGTTATGCGTCATGGGTTATGGGTTATGCGTCATGCGTTACCCGTTATGCGTTATGCGTTATGCGTTATGCGTTATGCGTTATGCGTTATGCGTTATGCGTTATGCGTTATGCGTTATGCGTTATGCGTTATGCGTTATGCGTTATGCGTTATGCGTTATGCGTTATGCGTTATGCGTTATGCGTTATGCGTTATGCGTTATGCGTTATGCGTTATGCGTTATGCGTTATGCGTTATGCGTTATGCGTTATGCGTTATGCGTTATGCGTTATGCGTTATGCGTTATGCGTTATGCGTTATGCGTTATGCGTTATGCGTTATGCGTTATGCGTTATGCGTTATGCGTTATGCGTTATGCGTTATGCGTTATGCGTTATGCGTTATGCGTTATGCGTTATGCGTTATGCGTTATGCGTTATGCGTTATGCGTTATGCGTTATGCGTTATGCGTTATGCGTTATGCGTTATGCGTTATGCGTTATGCGTTATGCGTTATGCGATATGCGTTATGCGTTATGCGTTATGCGTTATGCGTTATGCGTTATGCGTTATGCGTTATGCGTTATGCGTTATGCGTTATGCGTTATGCGTTATGCGTTATGCGTTATGCGTTATGCGTTATGCGTTATGCGTTATGCGTTATGCGTTATGCGTTATGCGTTATGCGTTATGCGGTATGCGTAATGCGTTATGCGTTATGGGTTATGCGTTGTGCGTTATGCGTTATGCGTTTTGCGCTATGCGTTATGCGTTATCGGCTTTGCGTTATGCGTCATGCGTTATGCGTTATGCGTTATGCGTTATGCGTTATGCGTTATGCGTTATGCGTTATGCGTTGTGCGTTGTGCGTTGTGCGTTGTGCATTATGCGTTATGCGTTATGCGTTATGCGTTATGACTTTTGCGTTATGCGTTATGCGGTATGCGTAATGCGTTATGCGTTATGCGTTATGCGACATACGTTATGGGTTATGCGTCGTGCGTTATGCGTTATGCGTTTTGCGCTATGCGTTATGCGTTATCGGCTTTGCGTTATGCGTCATGCGTTGTGCGTTGTGCGTTGTGCGTTGTGCGTTGTGCGTTGTGCGTTGTGCGTTGTGCGTTGTGCGTTGTGCGTTGTGCGTTGTGCGTTGTGCGTTGTGCGTTGTGCGTTATGAGTTATGCGTTATGCGTTATGCGTTATGCGGTATGCGTAATGCGTAATGCGTTATGCGTTATGCGTTATACGTTATCGGCTTTGAGTTATGCGTTATGGGTTATGCGTTATCCGTTATGGATTATGCGTTATGGGTTATGCGTTATCCGTTATGCGTTTTGCGTTATGCATTATGCGTTATGCGTTATGCGTTATGCGGTATGCGTTATGCGTTATGCGTTATGCGAAATGCGTTATGGGTTATGCGTTGTGCGTTATGCAATATGCGTTTTGCGCTATGCGTTATGCGTCATGCGTTATGCGTTATGTGTTATGCATTATGCGTTATGCGATATGCGCTATGTGTTATGCGTTATGCGTTATGCGTTATCGGCTTTGAGTTATGCGTTATGGGTTATGCGTTATCCGTTATGGATTATGCGTTATGGGTTATGCGTTATCCGTTATGCGTTTTGCGTTATGCATTATGCGTTATGCGTTATGCGTTATGCGTTATGCGTTATGCGTTATGCGTTATGCGTTATGCGTTATGCGTTATGCGTTATGCGATATGCGTTATGCGTTATGCGTTATGCGTCATGGGTTATGCGTTATGCGTTATGCGTTATGCGTTATGCGTTATGCGTTATGCGTTATGCGTTATGCGTTATGCGTTATGCGTTATGCGTTATGCGGTATGCGTAATGCGTTATGCGTTATGGGTTATGCGTTGTGCGTTATGCGTTATGCGTTTTGCGCTATGCGTTATGCGTTATCGGCTTTGCGTTATGCGTCATGCGTTATGCGTTATGCGTTATGCGTTATGCGTTATGCGTTATGCGTTATGCGTTGTGCGTTGTGCGTTGTGCGTTGTGCGTTGTGCGTTGTGCGTTGTGCATTATGCGTTATGCGTTATGACTTTTGCGTTATGCGTTATGCGTTATAGGTTATGCGTTATGCGTTATGCGTCATGGGTTATGGGTTATGCGTCATGCGTTACGCGTTATGCGTTATGCGTTATGCGTTATGCGTTATGCGTTATGCGTTATGCGTTATGCGTTATGCGTTATGCGTTATGCGTTATGCGTTATGCGTTATGCGTTATGCGTTATGCGTTATGCGTTATGCGTCATGGGTTATGCGTTATGCGTTATGCGTTATGCGTTATGCGTTATGCGTTATGCGTTATGCGTTATGCGTTATGCGTTATGCGTTATGCGTTATGCGTTATGCGTTATGCGTTATGCGTTATGCGTTATGCGTTATGCGTTTTGCGCTATGCGTTATGCGTTATGTGTTATGCATTATGCGTTATGCGTTATAGGTTATGCGTTATGCGTTATGCGACATACGTTATGGGTTATGCGTCGTGCGTTATGCGTTATGCGTTATCGGCTTTGAGTTATGCGTTATGGGTTATGCGTTATCCGTTATGGATTATGCGTTATGCGTTATGCGATATGCGTTGTGCGTTGTGCGTTGTGCGTTGTGCGTTGTGCGTTGTGCGTTGTGCGTTGTGCGTTGTGCGTTGTGCGTTGTGCGTTGTGCGTTGTGCGTTATGAGTTATGCGTTATGCGTTATGCGTTATGCGTTATGCGGTATGCGTAATGCGTAATGCGTTATGCGTTATGCGTTATACGTTATCGGCTTTGAGTTATGCGTTATGGGTTATGCGTTATCCGTTATGGATTATGCGTTATGGGTTATGCGTTATCCGTTATGCGTTTTGCGTTATGCATTATGCGTTATGCGTTATGCGTTATGCGTTATGCGTTATGCGTTATGCGTTATGCGTTATGCGTTATGCGTTATGCGTTATGCGTTATGCGTTATGCGTTATGCGAAATGCGTTATAGGTTATGCGTTATGCGTTATGCGACATACGTTATGGGTTATGCGTCGTGCGTTATGCGTTATGCGTTTTGCGCTATGCGTTATGCGTTATCGGCTTTGCGTTATGCGTCATGCGTTGTGCGTTGTGCGTTGTGCGTTGTGCGTTGTGCGTTGTGCGTTGTGCGTTGTGCGTTGTGCGTTGTGCGTTGTGCGTTGTGCGTTGTGCGTTGTGCGTTGTGCGTTATGCGTTATGCGTTCTGCGTTATGCGTTATGCGTTATGCGTTATGCGGTATGCGTTATGCGTTATGCGTTATGCGAAATGCGTTATGGGTTATGCGTTGTGCGTTATGCAATATGCGTTTTGCGCTATGCGTTATGCGTCATGCGTTATGCGTTATGTGTTATGCATTATGCGTTATCCGATATGCGCTATGTGTTATGCGTTATGCGTTATGCGTTATCGGCTTTGAGTTATGCGTTATGGGTTATGCGTTATCCGTTATGGATTATGCGTTATGCGTTATGCGTTATGCGTTATGCGTTATCGGCTTTGCGTTATGCGTCATGCGTTATGCGTTATGCGTTATGCGTTATGCGTTATGCGTTATCGGCTTTGCGTTATGCGTCGTGCGTTATGGGTTGTGCGTTATCCGTTATGGATTATGCGTTATGCATTATGCGTTATGCATTATGCGTTTTGCGTTATGCGTTTTGCGTTATGCGTTATGCGTTATGCGTTATGCGTTATGCGTTATGCGTTATGCGTTATGCGTTATGCGTTATGCGTTATGCGTTATGCGTTATGCGTTATGCGTCATGCGTTATGCGTTATGCGTTATGCGTTATGCGTTATGTGCTATGCGTTATACGTTATGCGTTATGCGTTATGCGTTATGGGTTATGGGTTACCCGTTATGGATTAAGCGTTATGCATTATGCTTTATGCGTTATGCGTTATGCGTTACGGGTTATGCGTCATGCGTTATGCGTTATGCGTCATGCGTTATGCGTTATCGGCTTTGCGTTATGCGTTATCGGTTATGCGTTATGCGTTATGCGTTGTGCGTTGTGCGTTCTGCGTTGTGCGTTGTGCGTTGTGCGTTGCGCGTTCTGCGTTATGCGTTATGCGTTATGCGATATGCGTTATGCGTTATGCGTTATGCGTTATGCGTTATGCGTTATGCGTTATGCGTTATGCGTTATGCGTTATGCGTTAAGCGTTATGCGTAATGCGTTATGCGTTATGCCTTATGCGTTATGCGTTATGCGTTATGCGTTATGCGTTATGCGTTATGCGTTATGCGTTATGCGTTATGCGTTATGCGTTATGCGTTATGCGTTATGCGTTATGCGTTATGCGTTATGCGTTATGCGTTATGCGTTATGCGTTCTGCGTTATGCGTTATGCGTTATGCGTTATGCGTTATGCGTTATGCGTTATGCGTTATGCGTTATGCGTTATGCGTTATGCGTTATGCGTTATGCGTTATGCGTTATGCGTTATGCGTTATGCGTTATGCGTTATGCGTTATGCGTTATGCGTTATGCGTTATGCGTTATGCGTTATGCGTTATGCGTTATGCGTTATGCGTTATGCGTTATGCGTTATGCGTTATGCGTTATGCGTCCTGCGTTAGGCGTTATGCGTTATGCGTTATGCGTTGTGCGTTGTGCGTTGTGCGTTCTGCGTTGTGCGTTGTGCGTTATGCGTTATGCGTTATGCGTTATGCGTTATGCGTTATGCGTTATGCGTTATGCGTTATGCGTTATGCGTTATGCGTTATGCGTTATCGGCTTTGCGTTATGCGTCATGCGTTATGCGTCATGCGTTATGCGTTATGGGTTATGCGTCATCCGTTATGGATTAAGCGTTATGCATTATGCGTTATGCGTTATGCGTTATGCGTTTTGCGTTATGCGTTATGTGCTATGCGTTATGCGTTATGCGTTATGCGTTATGCGTTATGGGTTATGGGTTATCCGTTATGGATTAAGCGTTATGCATTATGCTTTATGCGTTATGCGTTTTGCGTTATGCGTTATGCGTTACGGGTTATGCGTCATGCGTTATGCGTTATGCGTCATGCGTTATGCGTTATCGGTTATGCGTTATGCGTTATGCGTTGTGCGTTGTGCGTTCTGCGTTGTGCGTTGTGCGTTGTGCGTTGTGCGTTGCGCGTTCTGCGTTATGCGTTACGGGTTATGCGTCATGCGTTATGCGTTATGCGTCATGCGTTATGCGTTATCGGCTTTGCGTTATGCGTTATCGGTTATGCGTTATGCGTTATGCGTTGTGCGTTGTGCGTTCTGCGTTGTGCGTTGTGCGTTGTGCGTTGTGCGTTCTGCGTTATGCGTTATGCGTTATGCGATATGCGTTATGCGTTATGCGTTATGCGTTATGCGTTATGCGTTATGCGTTATGCGTTATGCGTTAAGCGTTATGCGTAATGCGTTATGCGTTATGCGTTATGCGTTATGCGTTATGCGTTATGCGTTATGCGTTATGCGTTATGCGTTATGCGTTATGCGTTATGCGTTATGCGTTATGCGTTATGCGTTATGCGTTATGCGTTATGCGAAATGCGTTATAGGTTATGCGTTATGCGTTATGCGACATACGTTATGGGTTATGCGTCGTGCGTTATGCGTTATGCGTTTTGCGCTATGCGTTATGCGTTATCGGCTTTGCGTTATGCGTCATGCGTTGTGCGTTGTGCGTTGTGCGTTGTGCGTTGTGCGTTGTGCGTTGTGCGTTGTGCGTTGTGCGTTGTGCGTTGTGCGTTGTGCGTTGTGCGTTGTGCGTTGTGCGTTATGCGTTATGCGTTCTGCGTTATGCGTTATGCGTTATGCGTTATGCGGTATGCGTTATGCGTTATGCGTTATGCGAAATGCGTTATGGGTTATGCGTTGTGCGTTATGCAATATGCGTTTTGCGCTATGCGTTATGCGTCATGCGTTATGCGTTATGCGTTATGCGTTATGCGTTATGCGTTATGCGTTATGCGTTAAGCGTTATGCGTAATGCGTTATGCGTTATGCGTTATGCGTTATGCGTTATGCGTTATGCGTTATGCGTTATGCGTTATGCGTTATGCGTTATGCGTTATGCGTTATGCGTTATGCGTTATGCGTTATGCGTTATGCGTTATGCGAAATGCGTTATAGGTTATGCGTTATGCGTTATGCGACATACGTTATGGGTTATGCGTCGTGCGTTATGCGTTATGCGTTTTGCGCTATGCGTTATGCGTTATCGGCTTTGCGTTATGCGTCATGCGTTGTGCGTTGTGCGTTGTGCGTTGTGCGTTGTGCGTTGTGCGTTGTGCGTTGTGCGTTGTGCGTTGTGCGTTGTGCGTTGTGCGTTGTGCGTTGTGCGTTGTGCGTTATGCGTTATGCGTTCTGCGTTATGCGTTATGCGTTATGCGTTATGCGGTATGCGTTATGCGTTATGCGTTATGCGAAATGCGTTATGGGTTATGCGTTGTGCGTTATGCAATATGCGTTTTGCGCTATGCGTTATGCGTCATGCGTTATGCGTTATGTGTTATGCATTATGCGTTATCCGATATGCGCTATGTGTTATGCGTTATGCGTTATGCGTTATCGGCTTTGAGTTATGCGTTATGGGTTATGCGTTATCCGTTATGGATTATGCGTTATGCGTTATGCGTTATGCGTTATGCGTTATCGGCTTTGCGTTATGCGTCATGCGTTATGCGTTATGCGTTATGCGTTATGCGTTATGCGTTATGCGTTATGCGTTATGCGTTATGCGTTATGCGTTATGCGTTATCGGCTTTGCGTTATGCGTCGTGCGTTATGGGTTGTGCGTTATCCGTTATGGATTATGCGTTATGCATTATGCGTTATGCATTATGCGTTTTGCGTTATGCGTTTTGCGTTATGCGTTATGCGTTATGCGTTATGCGTTATGCGTTATGCGTTATGCGTTATGCGTTATGCGTTATGCGTTATGCGTTATGCGTTATGCGTTATGCGTTATGCGTTATGCGTTATGCGTTATGCGTCATGCGTTATGCGTTATGCGTTATGCGTTATGCGTTATGCGTTATGTGCTATGCGTTATGCGTTATGCGTTATGCGTTATGCGTTATGCGTTATGGGTTATGGGTTACCCGTTATGGATTAAGCGTTATGCATTATGCTTTATGCGTTATGCGTTTTGCGTTATGCGTTATGCGTTACGGGTTATGCGTCATGCGTTATGCGTTATGCGTCATGCGATATGCGTTATCGGCTTTCCGTTATGCGTTATCGGTTATGCGTTATGCGTTATGCGTTGTGCGTTGTGCGTTCTGCGTTGTGCGTTGTGCGTTGTGCGTTGCGCGTTCTGCGTTATGCGTTATGCGTTATGCGATATGCGTTATGCGTTATGCGTTATGCGTTATGCGTTATGCGTTATGCGTTATGCGTTAAGCGTTATGCGTAATGCGTTATGCGTTATGCCTTATGCGTTATGCGTTATGCGTTATGCGTTATGCGTTATGCGTTATGCGTTATGCGTTATGCGTTATGCGTTATGCGTTATGCGTTATGCGTTATGCGTTATGCGTTATGCGTTATGCGTTATGCGTTCTGCGTTATGCGTTATGCGTTATGCGTTATGCGTTATGCGTTATGCGTTATGCGTTATGCGTTATGCGTTATGCGTTATGCGTTATGCGTTATGCGTTATGCGTTATGCGTTATGCGTTATGCGTTATGCGTCCTGCGTTAGGCGTTATGCGTTATGCGTTATGCGTTGTGCGTTGTGCGTTGTGCGTTGTGCGTTCTGCGTTGTGCGTTGTGCGTTATGCGTTATGCGTTATGCGTTATGCGTTATGCGTTATCGGCTTTGCGTTATGCGTCATGCGTTATGCGTTATGGGTTATGCGTCATCCGTTATGGATTAAGCGTTATGCATTATGCGTTATGCGTTATGCGTTATGCGTTTTGCGTTATGCGTTATGTGCTATGCGTTATGCGTTATGCGTTATGCGTTATGCGTTATGGGTTATGGGTTATCCGTTATGGATTAAGCGTTATGCATTATGCTTTATGCGTTATGCGTTTTGCGTTATGCGTTATGCGTTACGGGTTATGCGTCATGCGTTATGCGTTATGCGTCATGCGTTATGCGTTATCGGTTATGCGTTATGCGTTATGCGTTGTGCGTTGTGCGTTCTGCGTTGTGCGTTGTGCGTTGTGCGTTGCGCGTTCTGCGTTATGCGTTACGGGTTATGCGTCATGCGTTATGCGTTATGCGTCATGCGTTATGCGTTATCGGCTTTGCGTTATGCGTTATCGGTTATGCGTTATGCGTTATGCGTTGTGCGTTGTGCGTTCTGCGTTGTGCGTTGTGCGTTGTGCGTTGTGCGTTCTGCGTTATGCGTTATGCGATATGCGTTATGCGTTATGCGTTATGCGTTATGCGTTATGCGTTATGCGTTAAGCGTTATGCGTAATGCGTTATGCGTTATGCGTTATGCGTTATGCGTTATGCGTTATGCGTTATGCGTTATGCGTTATGCGTTATGCGTTATGCGTTATGCGTTATGCGTTATGCGTTATGCGTTATGCGTTATGCGTTATGCGTTATGCGTTATGCGTTATGCGTTATGCGTTATGCGTTATGCGTTATGCGTTATGCGTTATGCGTTATGCGTTATGCGTTATGCGTTATCGGCTTTGCGTTATGCGTCATGCGTTATGCGTTATGCGTTATGCGATATGCGTTATGCGTTATGCGTTATCGGCTTTGCGTTATGCGTCGTGCGTTATGGGTTGTGCGTTATCCGTTATGGATTATGCGTTATGCATTATGCGTTATGCATTATGCGTTTTGCGTTATGCGTTTTGCGTTATGCGTTATGCGTTATGCGTTATGCGTTATGCGTTATGCGTTATGCGTTATGCGTTATGCGTTATGCGTTATGCGTTATGCGTTATGCGTTATGCGTTATGCGTTCTGCGTTATGCGTTATGCGTTATGCGTTATGCGTTATGCGTTATGCGTTATGCGTTATGCGTTATGCGTTATGCGTTATGCGTTATGCGTTATGCGTTATGCGTTATGCGTTATGCGTTATGCGTTATGCGTTATGCGTTATGCGTTATGCGTTATGCGTTATGCGTTATGCGTTATGCGTTATGCGTTATGCGTTATGCGTTATGCGTCCTGCGTTAGGCGTTATGCGTTATGCGTTATGCGTTGTGCGTTGTGCGTTGTGCGTTCTGCGTTGTGCGTTGTGCGTTATGCGTTATGCGTTATGCGTTATGCGTTATGCGTTATGCGTTATGCGTTATGCGTTATGCGTTATGCGTTATGCGTTATGCGTTATGCGTTATGCGTTATGCGTTATGCGTTATGCGTTATGCGTTATGCGTTATGCGTTATGCGTTATGCGTTATGCGTTATGCGTTATCGGCTTTGCGTTATGCGTCATGCGTTATGCGTTATGCGTTGTGCGTTGTGCGTTCTGCGTTGTGCGTTGTGCGTTGTGCGTTGTGCGTTGCGCGTTCTGCGTTATGCGTTATGCGTTATGCGTTATGCGTTATGCGTTATGCGTTATGCGTTATCGGCTTTGCGTTATGCGTCATGCGTTATGCGTTATGCGTTATGCGTTATGCGTTATGCGTTATGCTTATGCCTTATGCGTTATGCGTTATGCGTTATGCGTAATGCGTTATGCGTTATGCGTTATGCGTTATGCGTTATGCGTTATGCGTTATGCGTTATGCGTTATGCGTTATGCGTTGTGCGTCATGCGTTATGCGTTATGCGTTATGCGTTATGCGTTATGCGTTATGCGTTATGCGTTATGCGTTATGCGTTATGCGTTATGCGTTATGCGTTATGCGTTATGCGTTATGCGTTATGCGTTATGAGTTTTGCGTTACGCGTTACGCGTTATGCGTTATGCGTTATGCGTTATGCGTTATGCGTTATGCCTTATGCTTATGCCTTATGCGTTATGCGTTATGCGTTATGCGTTATGCGTAATGCGTTATGCGTTATGCGTTATGCGTTATGCGTTATGCGTTATGCGTTATGCGTTATGCGTTATGCGTTATGCGTTATGCGTTATGCGTTATGCGTTATGCGTTATGCGTTATGCGATATGCGTTATGCTTATGCCTTATGCGTTATGCGTTATGCGTTATGCGTTATGCGTTATGCGTTATGCGTTATGCGATATGCGTTATGCGTTATGCGTCATGCGTTATGCGTTATGCGTTATGCGTTATGCGTTATGCGTTATGCGTTATGCGTTATGCGTTATGCGTTATGCGTTATGCGTTATGCGTTATGCGTTATGCGTTATGCGTTATGCGTTATGCGTTATGCGTTATGCGTTATGCGTTATGCGTTATGCGTTATGCGTTATGCGTTATGCGTTATGCGTTATGCGTTATGCGTTATGCGTTATGCGTTATGACTTTTGAATTATGCGTTATGCGTTATGCGTTATGCGTTATGGGCTATGCGTTATGCCTTATGGTTTATACGTTACGCGTTATGCGTTATGCGTTATGCGTTATGCGTTATGCGTTATGCGTTATGCGTTATGCGTTATGCGTTATGCGTTATGCGTTATGCGTTATGCGTTATGCGTTATGCGTTATGCGTTATGCGTTATGCGTTATGCGTTATGCGTTATCGGCTTTGCGTTATGCGTCGTGCGTTATGGGTTGTGCGTTATCCGTTATGGATTATGCGTTATGCATTATGCGTTATGCATTATGCGTTATGCATTATGCGTTTTGCGTTATGCGTTTTGCGTTATGCGTTATGCGTTATGCGTTATGCGTTATGCGTTATGCGTTATGCGTTATGCGTTATGCGTTATGCGTTATGCGTTATGCGTTATGCGTTATGCGTTATGCGTTATGCGTTATGCGTCATGCGTTATGCGTTATGCGTTATGCGTTATGCGTTATGCGTTATGTGCTATGCGTTATGCGTTATGCGTTATGCGTTATGCGTTATGGGTTATGGGTTACCCGTTATGGATTAAGCGTTATGCATTATGCTTTATGCGTTATGCGTTTTGCGTTATGCGTTATGCGTTACGGGTTATGCGTCATGCGTTATGCGTTATGCGTCATGCGTTATGCGTTATCGGCTTTGCGTTATGCGTTATCGGTTATGCGTTATGCGTTATGCGTTGTGCGTTGTGCGTTCTGCGTTGTGCGTTGTGCGTTGTGCGTTGCGCGTTCTGCGTTATGCGTTATGCGTTATGCGTTATGCGTTATGCGTTATGCGTTATGCGTTATGCGTTATGCGTTATGCGTTATGCGTTATGCGTTATGCGTTATGCGTTATGCGTTATGCGTTATGCGTTATGCGTTATGCGTTATGCGTTATGCGTCCTGCGTTAGGCGTTATGCGTTATGCGTTATGCGTTGTGCGTTGTGCGTTGTGCGTTCTGCGTTGTGCGTTGTGCGTTATGCGTTATGCGTTATGCGTTATGCGTTATGCGTTATCGGCTTTGCGTTATGCGTCATGCGTTATGCGTTATGGGTTATGCGTCATCCGTTATGGATTAAGCGTTATGCATTATGCGTTATGCGTTATGCGTTATGCGTTTTGCGTTATGCGTTATGTGCTATGCGTTATGCGTTATGCGTTATGCGTTATGCGTTATGCGTTATGCGTTATGGGTTATGGGTTATCCGTTATGGATTAAGCGTTATGCATTATGCTTTATGCGTTATGCGTTTTGCGTTATGCGTTATGCGTTACGGGTTATGCGTCATGCGTTTTGCGTTATGCGTTATGCGTTATGCGTTATGCGTTAAGCGTTATGCGTTATGCGTCATGCGTTATGCGTTATCGGCTTTGCGTTATGCGTTATCGGTTATGCGTTATGCGTTATGCGTTGTGCGTTGTGCGTTCTGCGTTGTGCGTTGTGCGTTGTGCGTTGCGCGTTCTGCGTTATGCGTTATGCGTTATGCGTTATGCGTTATGCGTTATGCGTTATGCGTTATGCGTTATGCGTTATGCGTTATGCGTTATGCGTTATGCGTTATGCGTTATGCGTTATGCGTTATGCGTTATGCGTTATGCGTTATGCGTCCTGCGTTAGGCGTTATGCGTTATGCGTTATGCGTTGTGCGTTGTGCGTTGTGCGTTCTGCGTTGTGCGTTGTGCGTTATGCGTTATGCGTTATGCGTTATGCGTTATGCGTTATCGGCTTTGCGTTATGCGTCATGCGTTATGCGTTATGGGTTATGCGTCATCCGTTATGGATTAAGCGTTATGCATTATGCGTTATGCGTTATGCGTTATGCGTTTTGCGTTATGCGTTATGTGCTATGCGTTATGCGTTATGCGTTATGCGTTATGCGTTATGCGTTATGCGTTATGGGTTATGGGTTATCCGTTATGGATTAAGCGTTATGCATTATGCTTTATGCGTTATGCGTTTTGCGTTATGCGTTATGCGTTACGGGTTATGCGTCATGCGTTATGCGTTATGCGTCATGCGTTATGCGTTATCGGTTATGCGTTATGCGTTATGCGTTGTGCGTTGTGCGTTCTGCGTTGTGCGTTGTGCGTTGTGCGTTGCGCGTTCTGCGTTATGCGTTACGGGTTATGCGTCATGCGTTATGCGTTATGCGTCATGCGTTATGCGTTATCGGCTTTGCGTTATGCGTTAGCGGTTATGCGTTATGCGTTATGCGTTGTGCGTTGTGCGTTCTGCGTTGTGCGTTGTGCGTTGTGCGTTGTGCGTTCTGCGTTATGCGTTATGCGTTATGCGATATGCGTTATGCGTTATGCGTTATGCGTTATGCGTTATGCGTTATGCGTTAAGCGTTATGCGTAATGCGTTATGCGTTATGCGTTATGCGTTATGCGTTATGCGTTATGCGTTATGCGTTATGCGTTATGCGTTATGCGTTATGCGTTATGCGTTATGCGTTATGCGTTATGCGTTATGCGTTATGCGTTATGCGTTATGCGTTATGCGTTATGCGTTATGCGTTATGCGTTATGCGTTATCGGCTTTGCGTTATGCGTCATGCGTTATGCGTTATGCGTTATGCGTTATGCGTTATGCGTTATGCGTTATGCGTTATGCGTTATGCGTTATGCGTTATGCGTTATGCGTTATGCGTTATGCGTTATGCGTTATGCGTTATGCGTTATGCGTTATGCGTTATGCGTTATGCGTTATGCGTTATGCGTTATGCGTTATGCGTTATGCGTTGTGCGTTATGCGATATGCGTTATGCGTTATGCGTTATGCGTTATGCGTTATGCGTTATCGGCTTTGCGTTATGCGTCATGCGTTATGCGTTATGGGTTATGCGTCATCCGTTATGGATTAAGCGTTATGCATTATGCGTTATGCGTTATGCGTTATGCGTTTTGCGTTATGCGTTATGTGCTATGCGTTATGCGTTATGCGTTATGCGTTATGCGTTATGGGTTATGGGTTATCCGTTATGGATTAAGCGTTATGCATTATGCTTTATGCGTTATGCGTTTTGCGTTATGCGTTATGCGTTACGGGTTATGCGTCATGCGTTATGCGTTATGCGTCATGCGTTATGCGTTATCGGTTATGCGTTATGCGTTATGCGTTGTGCGTTGTGCGTTCTGCGTTGTGCGTTGTGCGTTGTGCGTTGCGCGTTCTGCGTTATGCGTTACGGGTTATGCGTCATGCGTTATGCGTTATGCGTCATGCGTTATGCGTTATCGGCTTTGCGTTATGCGTTATCGGTTATGCGTTATGCGTTATGCGTTGTGCGTTGTGCGTTCTGCGTTGTGCGTTGTGCGTTGTGCGTTGTGCGTTCTGCGTTATGCGTTATGCGATATGCGTTATGCGTTATGCGTTATGCGTTATGCGTTATGCGTTATGCGTTAAGCGTTATGCGTTATGCGTTATGCGTTATGCGTTATGCGTTATGCGTTATGCGTTATGCGTTATGCGTTATGCGTTATGCGTTATGCGTTATGCGTTATGCGTTATGACTTTTGAATTATGCGTTATGCGTTATGCGTTATGCGTTATGGGCTATGCGTTATGCCTTATGGTTTATACGTTACGCGTTATGCGTTATGCGTTATGCGTTATGCGTTATGCGTTATGCGTTATGCGTTATGCGTTATGCGTTATGCGTTATGCGTTATGCGTTATGCGTTATGCGTTATGCGTTATGCGTTATCGGCTTTGCGTTATGCGTCGTGCGTTATGGGTTGTGCGTTATCCGTTATGGATTATGCGTTATGCATTATGCGTTATGCATTATGCGTTATGCATTATGCGTTTTGCGTTATGCGTTTTGCGTTATGCGTTATGCGTTATGCGTTATGCGTTATGCGTTATGCGTTATGCGTTATGCGTTATGCGTTATGCGTTATGCGTTATGCGTTATGCGTTATGCGTTATGCGTTATGCGTCATGCGTTATGCGTTATGCGTTATGCGTTATGCGTTATGCGTTATGTGCTATGCGTTATGCGTTATGCGTTATGCGTTATGCGTTATGGGTTATGGGTTACCCGTTATGGATTAAGCGTTATGCATTATGCTTTATGCGTTATGCGTTTTGCGTTATGCGTTATGCGTTACGGGTTATGCGTCATGCGTTATGCGTTATGCGTCATGCGTTATGCGTTATCGGCTTTGCGTTATGCGTTATCGGTTATGCGTTATGCGTTATGCGTTGTGCGTTGTGCGTTCTGCGTTGTGCGTTGTGCGTTGTGCGTTGCGCGTTCTGCGTTATGCGTTATGCGTTATGCGTTATGCGTTATGCGTTATGCGTTATGCGTTATGCGTTATGCGTTATGCGTTATGCGTTATGCGTTATGCGTTATGCGTTATGCGTTATGCGTTATGCGTTATGCGTTATGCGTTATGCGTTATGCGTTATGCGTCCTGCGTTAGGCGTTATGCGTTATGCGTTATGCGTTGTGCGTTGTGCGTTGTGCGTTCTGCGTTGTGCGTTGTGCGTTATGCGTTATGCGTTATGCGTTATGCGTTATGCGTTATCGGCTTTGCGTTATGCGTCATGCGTTATGCGTTATGGGTTATGCGTCATCCGTTATGGATTAAGCGTTATGCATTATGCGTTATGCGTTATGCGTTATGCGTTTTGCGTTATGCGTTATGTGCTATGCGTTATGCGTTATGCGTTATGCGTTATGCGTTATGCGTTATGCGTTATGCGTTATGGGTTATGGGTTATCCGTTATGGATTAAGCGTTATGCATTATGCTTTATGCGTTATGCGTTTTGCGTTATGCGTTATGCGTTACGGGTTATGCGTCATGCGTTATGCGTTATGCGTCATGCGTTATGCGTTATCGGTTATGCGTTATGCGTTATGCGTTGTGCGTTGTGCGTTCTGCGTTGTGCGTTGTGCGTTGTGCGTTGCGCGTTCTGCGTTATGCGTTACGGGTTATGCGTCATGCGTTATGCGTTATGCGTCATGCGTTATGCGTTATCGGCTTTGCGTTATGCGTTAGCGGTTATGCGTTATGCGTTATGCGTTGTGCGTTGTGCGTTCTGCGTTGTGCGTTGTGCGTTGTGCGTTGTGCGTTCTGCGTTATGCGTTATGCGTTATGCGATATGCGTTATGCGTTATGCGTTATGCGTTATGCGTTATGCGTTATGCGTTAAGCGTTATGCGTAATGCGTTATGCGTTATGCGTTATGCGTTATGCGTTATGCGTTATGCGTTATGCGTTATGCGTTATGCGTTATGCGTTATGCGTTATGCGTTATGCGTTATGCGTTATGCGTTATGCGTTATGCGTTATGCGTTATGCGTTATGCGTTATGCGTTATGCGTTATGCGTTATGCGTTATGCGTTATGCGTTATCGGCTTTGCGTTATGCGTCATGCGTTATGCGTTATGCGTTATGCGATATGCGTTATGCGTTATGCGTTATCGGCTTTGCGTTATGCGTTATGCGTTATGCGTTATGCGTTATGCGTTATGCGTTATGCGTTATGCGTTATGCGTTATGCGTTATGCGTTATCGGCTTTGCGTTATGCGTCATGCGTTATGCGTTATGCGTTATGCGTTATGCGTTATGCGTTATGCGTTATGCGTTATGCGTTATGCGTTATGCGTTATGCGTTATGCGTTATGCGTTATGCGTTATGCGTTATGCGTTATGCGTTATGCGTTATGCGTTATGCGTTATGCGTTATGCGTTATGCGTTATGCGTTATGCGTTATGCGTTATGACTTTTGAATTATGCGTTATGCGTTATGCGTTATGCGTTATGGGCTATGCGTTATGCCTTATGGTTTATACGTTACGCGTTATGCGTTATGCGTTATGCGTTATGCGTTATGCGTTATGCGTTATGCGTTATGCGTTATGCGTTATGCGTTATGCGTTATGCGTTATGCGTTATGCGTTATCGGCTTTGCGTTATGCGTCGTGCGTTATGGGTTGTGCGTTATCCGTTATGGATTATGCGTTATGCATTATGCGTTATGCATTATGCGTTTTGCGTTATGCGTTTTGCGTTATGCGTTATGCGTTATGCGTTATGCGTTATGCGTTATGCGTTATGCGTTATGCGTTATGCGTTATGCGTTATGCGTTATGCGTTATGCGTTATGCGTTATGCGTCATGCGTTATGCGTTATGCGTTATGCGTTATGCGTTATGCGTTATGCGTTATGTGCTATGCGTTATGCGTTATGCGTTATGCGTTATGCGTTATGGGTTATGGGTTACCCGTTATGGATTAAGCGTTATGCATTATGCTTTATGCGTTATGCGTTTTGCGTTATGCGTTATGCGTTACGGGTTATGCGTCATGCGTTATGCGTTATGCGTCATGCGTTATGCGTTATCGGCTTTGCGTTATGCGTTATCGGTTATGCGTTATGCGTTATGCGTTGTGCGTTGTGCGTTCTGCGTTGTGCGTTGTGCGTTGTGCGTTGCGCGTTCTGCGTTATGCGTTATGCGTTATGCGTTATGCGTTATGCGTTATGCGTTATGCGTTATGCGTTATGCGTTATGCGTTATGCGTTATGCGTTATGCGTTATGCGTTATGCGTTATGCGTTATGCGTTATGCGTTATGCGTTATGCGTTATGCGTTATGCGTTATGCGTTATGCGTTATGCGTTATGCGTCCTGCGTTAGGCGTTATGCGTTATGCGTTATGCGTTGTGCGTTGTGCGTTGTGCGTTCTGCGTTGTGCGTTGTGCGTTATGCGTTATGCGTTATGCGTTATGCGTTATGCGTTATCGGCTTTGCGTTATGCGTCATGCGTTATGCGTTATGGGTTATGCGTCATCCGTTATGGATTAAGCGTTATGCATTATGCGTTATGCGTTATGCGTTATGCGTTTTGCGTTATGCGTTATGTGCTATGCGTTATGCGTTATGCGTTATGCGTTATGCGTTATGCGTTATGCGTTATGGGTTATGGGTTATCCGTTATGGATTAAGCGTTATGCATTATGCTTTATGCGTTATGCGTTTTGCGTTATGCGTTATGCGTTACGGGTTATGCGTCATGCGTTATGCGTTATGCGTCATGCGTTATGCGTTATCGGTTATGCGTTATGCGTTATGCGTTGTGCGTTGTGCGTTCTGCGTTGTGCGTTGTGCGTTGTGCGTTGCGCGTTCTGCGTTATGCGTTACGGGTTATGCGTCATGCGTTATGCGTTATGCGTCATGCGTTATGCGTTATCGGCTTTGCGTTATGCGTTAGCGGTTATGCGTTATGCGTTATGCGTTGTGCGTTGTGCGTTCTGCGTTGTGCGTTGTGCGTTGTGCGTTGTGCGTTCTGCGTTATGCGTTATGCGTTATGCGATATGCGTTATGCGTTATGCGTTATGCGTTATGCGTTATGCGTTATGCGTTATGCGTTAAGCGTTATGCGTTATGGGTTATGCGTTGTGCGTTATGCGTTATGCGTTTTGCGCTATGCGTTATGCGTTATCGGCTTTGCGTTATGCGTCATGCGTTATGCGTTATGCGTTATGCGTTATGCGTTATGCGTTATGCGTTGTGCGTTGTGCGTTGTGCG